>NC_048303.1:78310142-78522757 GCF_013100865.1 Trachemys scripta elegans
GGGGGGGGGGGGGGGGGGGGGGGGGGGGGGGGGGGGTTGTTTTTGTTTTGGTGGGGCAGTGTTCAGGGAGGGGGGTGTTTCAGCGAGGCGGCGCAGTCCTCTTTTTTTTTTTTTTGCTTGGGGAGGCAAAAAAGTTAGAGCCGGCCCTGGGTCCAGCCCAGAACTGAGCAGGACTTTCCCTCCAATTGCAGCTCTAGGTTGCTACAGGCTGCACCAGGTCTAGGCACCTTAGTCCTTCTCCTCTTGGTTATCTCCTGTGCACTCTCACACATGCCCCCCCCCCCACATACACCCCACCATCCCAACCCCGCACACACCACTAGACAGTATGGAGAGGGAAGCTGCTTGATTCAGAGGCAGAAGGAACGAGACATAGATCTGTGGTAGGGGGAACAGATTGGGACATAGAGCATGGGGGAAGGGGAGAAGGAAGAGAGAAAACAGGGACTAGCATGGGGGAGACTGCAACTGGCTGGGTAAGGAGACTAGAAGCTGGGAAGGTAAGTAACTGGCAAGGAAACCAAGACAAGGAGACAGAGGGGGCACAGGTTGGACAAGGAGTTCACGGAGGAAGATTGGGATTAGGAGCAAGTGGGAATGGGGAATATGGGTGGGTGGGGGTATGATGGAGAAGAGAGATCATTTGGATGAGGAACCAGGAATGGGGAAACTGGAAATGGTTGGGCAAAGAGACTGGGACAGAGAATCCAGAGAGGTGACTAGGATTGGCTGGGCAGGGAGACTGCAGTGGAGAGTGAGGCTGGCTAGGTGAGGAGAATGACTAGAAAGAGAAGCCAGAGGTTTGAAAGAGACAGGAAGAAGAAGATGTCCCTCCACACAGGGAGAACGGGCAGAAGAGTCTGTGCCCATAGAAGCATGTCTCTCCAGAATCTGGAATGAAACACAAAATTCCTGAGACTCACCATCACCCTATGTAGGACACCAACAGGCAAAGTGGGTCCTCCATCCCCCTCCAGTGCTGGTCCAGAGAGAATGACAACCTACTGTTACTGCTGCTATCAGTTATTCCATTAGCTCAAGTGGCAGAGATCGGTGTGCTGAATCTAAAGATTCCAGCAAAAAGCCCATCCTGGTTCAATGGCAAAGTGAAGCCAGCAATTAGATTTTTTTTTTAAATCAATATATAACAAATGGAAAAAGGAGTGAAAAGATCTCATTTATACTGATTGCTAAATTATGAAAAATTGTAGTTATATAGAAAATTGATAAGGGAAACTAAAGACATTTAGGAACAATCTCCGGCTAGCAGAGCTAAGGCTAATAGGGAAGAATTTTTTTCAAATATATTAGGAGATAAAAGGAATCCTAATGATGGTATAGGCCCAATACTAAATGGAGATGGTATAATTGTTACTAATTATACAAAAAGAAAAGTTCAATAAATAGTTGTTACTTATATGGAAAGCAGCAGGATGATGTCCTTGTATTTTCCAGTTCATTAGTAACTAAAGAGGATATTAAACATTTACTCGAGAAACTTTTATAAAAATCAGCCAGCCCCAATAACTTGCAACCAAAAGTCCTAAAAAAGTTCTGAAGAGATCATTGAACAGTTAATGTTAATTTTAATAAATCTTGGACTAACAGGGAAATTCCAGAAGATACAAAGAGTGCTATTGTGATGCCAATATTCAAAAAAAGGAAAGCAGGATGTCCTAGGTAACTGTAAGCCAGGTAACATGACATCTATCCTGGGCCAAATAATGTATATCAGATTCACCTGATAAATAATAGAAATATAATTAAACCAGTCATCATGGTTTTATGGAGGAAAGGTCTTGACAAACAAGCGTGATTTCATTCTTGAGGAGATTACAAATTTGGTTGATAAAGCTAACTGAATAGATGTAATATACTTAGACTTTCATATGTATTTTGACTTAGTACCGCACAACAGTGATTTCAAAAATAGTATTATACAACGTGCACAAATAAATGAGTTAAGAACTGGCTGTCAAATCTCAAAAGATAGTTAATGGGCAATGAACATCAAATGGCAGGATGTGTATAATGGGGTACCACAGGTATCAGCAGTAGGCCCAACAATATTCGCCATCTTCACCAATGATTTGGAAGTAAATATAAATCAGTGCTGATAAAATTTGCAGATGACAAAGATAGAGTGTTAAATAATGAGGACAGTACTGCCATACAGAGTGATCTTTGTCAATTCAAACAAAATATGTTTTAATGCATCCAAATGCAAAGTAATACCCCATAGGAACAAGGAATGAAGGCCATACCTACAGAATGGGGGACTGTATCCTAGAAAGCAGTGACTCCAAAAAGGATTTAGGGGTCACAGTGGAAAAGCAACTTAATATGAGCTTCCAGTGAGATGCTGTTCAAAAAGTAATGCTTAAACATTACTTGGATTTATAAACAGGGGAATGGTAAATAAGTAATTTGGGTACAAATTATTCCTCACTGGCCATTTAGAAAGAGAAACATTGCCTGAAATTGGCAGAAGAAGGGATGGGGGAGGAGCGAGGACTCAGCATGCAGGCTCCCCTCCCTCCCCTGCCTCCCAAACGCCACTAGTCAGCTGATTGCCATCAGCAGGAGGCAGGGGAGGGAGGGGAGCCTGCACGCTATCAGCTGGCTAGTGGCGTTTAGAAGGGAGGGGAGGAAGTGGGGAGGAGCAAGGACACAGCCTGGGAAGTAAAGGGGGAGGAGGGAAGAAGAGGCAGGTCAAGGATGAGGGCTTGGGGGAAGGAGTGAGTGGGCGGGCTGAGGATTGAACCCTCCCCCTCCCCCCCACCCCTGGTGCTTGCAGAGTACAGGAAGCTGCCGCTGCTGAGCAATGTGTTTCTCCTAGCCTACAGCACCTTCAGCCTCCTTGCGTGCCTCATCTCCAGTACCAGTGGGCTGTGCCTGTGTGGGGTAAGGCAGGGGCACCTCCCAACTATAGTACTGTATGTACAGTATGTTTGTAAACACACAACATGTGCCCACTATTCTCCCACAGCGTAGTATTAAATTGCTTGTTTAAAATGTATATGCCTTTTTTCTGGAAAAAAAAAAAAAAAAAAAAAAAAAAAAAACACACACCACACACACAAACAAACCAAACTTCCCTGGAACCTAACCCGCCCTATTTACATTAATTCTTATGGGGAAATTGGATTTGCTTAACATTGTTTCACTTAAAGTTGCATTTTTCAGGAACATAATTACAACGTTAAGTGAGGAGTTACTGTGTGTATATATATATATATATATAAACACCTGTTAATTGAAAAATGTTGTGCAGTTAGCTTTAGAAATTGAATTTCCCTGCATCAGTCACATAAGCAGGTAGAACCTAAATAGTTATAACTTGAGATCCAATCTCCTAGAATCCTGTTTACAGGGGACTTGGGACTAATGAATTCTCATTGTCTTTGTGTCTGCATGCCCTGCTAATTATCCTCTGTGCCGGCAGAGGGGATACATACTTTCCTGCAGAAATCCAGCAAATCCCGATGGATGCTTTTTACCACTATTTTAACAGTCTCTTTAATGTGACAGATGCAGCTCGGAGCTTCTTTCATGTTGGCGTTTTATTTTTTCCTTCCTATCAAATAAGGTCTGATGAAATAAGCTGAGAAGCTCAAACTGAATCTCTGAACCTAGGCTGAATAACTGTTTCAAAGCTTCCTCAAAGCACCTAGAGTTGGGGATTAAAATCTTCCTCTTTAGTTTTCTCCCAGCTTCATACATCAATTCTTTCCCGATTACTGTGTGTATGCGCATGCATGAGCAATTGTGCAATTTAACTCATCAGGTTCTTTCAAGGTGGATATTATTACTACAAACAATTGCTGAGGGCAATGATGCCACATTGTCCAGCAGTGAGTATGGAAAGTTCACATAGCATCTCACACATACTTTTAGCAATTAAACTGTCAAAGGATCAAGAAATATAAAAGTCTGCAGTCACCATGTTTTCAATATAGCAACAAAAAAGAATCCCATACATATGTATAAGTATTTTAAAGATTTCTCTCTGGCCAGGAGAACCTGTTGACAGACTATAGATGCAGCATGCCAACTCCTGCATGTATTCAACCATGACCACTGGTCCAACTCTAAAATTACATCTGCATAAATCACTCCCATAGCTTTACAAAAGTCTAGTTCCTCTTCTTTTGCATCCACTTACAGGACAGCCAAACATTTTTTTCAATTAGAAGGGATGCTTTCTAGATCATTTTTATCAAAATAAGTAACTATCTTAGCAAGTCAGAGAGATCAAGAATACTAAAGTGGGAAATAAGTTGTTTCTTTTTGGAGAAGGAAGCTGTGATGACATTTCAAATGTTAAAACAATGGTGAGAATGTGAGCTGGGCTAGCCATCTCCTCACTAATATTCATGTATGAACAGACAATTTGTTCTCTGTAACAATGGCCTTACATTTTCGTGAACAGTCTGAAACAAGAATGAAAATGGTTTTCTGTTTGGGGGAGGAACATTGGGGAGGGATAGCTCAGTGGTTTGAGCATTGGCCTGCTAAATCCAGGGTTAGGAGTTCAGCCCTTGAGGGGGCCACTTAAGGATCTGGGGCAAAATCAGTACTTGGTCCTGCTAGTGAAGGCAGGGGGCTGGACTCGATGACCTTTCAAGGTCCCTTCCAGTTCTAGGAGATGGGATATCACCATTAATTTATTTTTAATTTAATTTAAAAAACACATCTTCCTGGTAACAATGTGAACCATTTTATGGAGCTCTAACTAGAAATCAAGAGAAACTCTGCAATGGGAATAATTGCTTCTCAAGTTCAGTCATGAAGAATGGAAAAGTATATCAGTTTCCTGAGTCAATTTTTAATTTCTTATATCATTATGAGAGGAACAAGATGATCTACCTAACTTCTATGGTTATTTTTTGCTGTGCTGACAATGTAACTCAGTGTTCCACAAGCCACAAATGAAGAAAAAGTTCCTGCCCCACAGAGCTTGCCTAAGAGACAAATCACACGTGCGCATGCACACGCACACACACTCAGGAGATAGTGAAGACTGCTAATATTATATATATAAGTTAATAGGGTAGTGCTGATGTTCTGTTGCCACAGGCTAATCTCTGAAGGCCACACTGATGAACTGGGCTGTCAGGAGAGATGTGACTGTATCCAATACTGGATGCAATTTTTTAATAGAAGAAAAACTTTGTCAGAAAAAGTAAACCTACAACTACAGTTAGGAGAAAATAGCATACCTCTCTTCTTCACCCCCAGTTTATTAGTGATCTATGTTACAAATGTAAGACAATATAAAGACTACATCTATAGAAATAGGTAACAACATTCTCACCAGACCAATACAGGTTACTCTAACCAGAAGAAAAGCAGGAAAAAAAAAAAAAAAAAAAAAGAGACAGAGCAAAAGGGTGAAGGGGCGGGGGGAAGAGGGGAGAAATAAGGAGGATGGGAAGGAGAATGAAATAATACCTGTAGAAAAACTCATTTATTTCAAAGCTGAAACAATCTATCCCGGAGATGTCCCCCACACACCCACATTTAGTAGCAGCTAATTGACTAGAGTTGTGAAACATCAGTTTCCGCTTCCTTGTCCTGTTACCTCATTTTATTTGTTGGCAGGCTGCCCCCTGATCATTTTTGTCTTCTAGCCAAATGTGGCACCACAATCTGAAGGGACATGTTATTTGGAGTTTACCCCCACTGAACTGTATAAGTCAGACTTTTATATAGTCAGTGTTATGCAAAATTATTAATTAACACCTCTGTGGGAAATAGCTTCTGGCCTACACCGGCCATTTCATCTTTATTTTAATAGAACAGTGACAATATCTAGACTAGTTAAGTTGATAAGAAATATGCCTTGCTGATAACTTAATGGATTTGTCAAGTAATTGTTGGCATTGCTGAGACAGAGACACATTCAAACACCCACACAGACAAGCAGAGTGTATATAGAAGATGTAGATTTATACAAAAAGAGAGTAAGGAAAGAAAGGAAGGGAGAGAAGGGTTGTGCATTTTAAATCTTCCATTTAAGTGATGTTGGATGGTGTACATTGAATAGAAGCAATTTTCGTATACTGGGGTAGTCACTTGCAGTTTATGACTTTGGAATTCAAGTGGATTCAGGCTTATAATGGATTGCTACAAAAGTTATTGTGCAGACGTTACCTAAAAAGTCATAGCCTGTCAGTTTTATAATTAATGCCATTTTGTCTACAGTATGTACACAATACAAACATCTCCATTTTTCTGCTTCCCACTTCAGCTACCATACGTAGGCTGTCTATTTTTTATGGCAATTATGCCTTCCCTGACACAATAGTGCCAACGACTTGTTTACTACATTTTCCTAGTGAAGTCCTCCATTTTTTAACCTAATCATTCCCTCCCTCTCCCCCTCATTTGTTTTGCCAAAATCTGGGATGCCTGAAACATGACTCAGGAACCAGAAGGTGTGTAGAATCAGAAGAGGCAGATCTGATTTCAAAACACATTTTTTTCTAAACTGTCAAATAGAACAGTGTGTACATTTTAAAAGGTGTTACTGCACATTAGTGCAGTGCTAATTGTTGGTAATGGTACTGGGACTGTCAAGGTTTAGTTTAACATTCTGTAGGTCAATGGATAAAAATCCATATGTATATGCCTAAAGCATAGAAGTATATTCTAACCTTTTTTTCTGCACTTCCATTCACGAGTTCTAGGCCTGGAAGCAATTCTTAAAAGCATATTATGATCTCTTCCCTACTATTACTTCCTTTTACTTTGTGTATAGTTCTGAGAAGCTAATGAGGTCAACAAATTCCATTCTTGTAGGATTCTGTCCAATAACTGCACAGGTTGGAAATTTCATTAGCCAACTAGATTGCTCTCATGGTTCCCTGCTCGTTAAGTTTCAGCTTGTATTACAACCCAAGTTAAGGTAGCATGCACTATATATATTTATTTATTTATTTATTTTAGAAGGACCACACCATGCAACCCAGACTAGAGAGCATTATATATTGCCTGCTGCTGCCGCCACTTATTTAGTTTTAAATTATTTAACTCCCTAACCTGACCCAAATACAGTTAGATTGTGTATGGGGCCCAAAATGGTTTATAATCCACAAGATTGTATCAATATACTAAATGTTGCTAGTACAACAAATGGATGTACTGTTGCTTGCTACCATCAATATCTTACCTGCCGATGAAACTTCCATCAGCACCATAGTCCCATTTAATAAGAGTGATCACCACTGTTACCGTTTTAGTCCTATCTGTACCTGCTACAATTGCCACCACTTTCCTGTCAAACTTCAGACTGAGAAAAATCAGTTCAAATTCAGACAGTCATATGGTATGTAGTATCCAATACCAATAATGTGTCTATGAAACAGGTATGCATTTTAGTTTTTCTGGACCTTTACATTCCTAAGCACTGTCCTTCTATACAAAACTTAGCAGCCATTTTGTGAGGAACGGTGTGCTGTCTTATAGTGACAACACTTTTGTTCTCATAATCTCAAATAAAGATATTTCTTGTAATATTATATGCAGTCAGATAGTGTTATCGGAGATGTTTTTGTTAATTTTGTCTAACTACACCTACAGATTCTTATTGTGAGCAGCGATGTACTTTTCAGAAGCTGAGCTCATCACCAGCAAAATTATTTCCTCTAAGGTTTGCTCTGTAAGTGAATAATTTCTTAGATCGTGCTGCTGTCTATAGATCATTACATGATACCAAAACATTCCTACCTATTTGTTCTTTGTGTATGGAGAAACATAAGAATTCTCTCAATTGAGGAGAAGGGTAAAATACACACTGAGTGTAAGAAGTAGTAAAGTTTCCATGGGCAGTGGGAGAGGACAGGGAGAGAAGACAGAGAGCCCAGTGTGTGTATTTATCTCCTGAGTGTTTGTTCTGAACTTTGAGAACAAAATGACTGCTGAATTCTGCACATGGAGAGTGTGCTTGGAAACTTAAGTGCAGTAAACATAAAACTAGGATGCCTTGTATGCAGAGAGACAATAAAACACATACTACTAAATGCTTAGCGCTCACACAGCATGTCACATATTCAAAGGTAATTAAATCATTAATTAACTTAATCTTCAATAACTAATTCAGAGTTCAGAGAAGGGCAATAAAATGATCATTAGGATGGAGGAAATTACTTGAGGGTATATTAAAATTTCTAAATGTATATATTTTGGTTAAGTGATTATTAATGATGGACTTCATAACAATTTATAGGTATCTGAAAGTTGTTAACATCAGATTTGGCAGGGGATTGGGTAATAGGGTATACAAAGGAATGAAAAAAAAAAAAAAAAAAAAAAAAAAAAAAAAAAAAAAAAAAAAAAAAGAGAGAAATGCAATAAAAGTAAGGGAAATTTTTGGCAGAATAATCAGGGAATGTTCCCTAACAGTGTATTAGAACATAGAGAATTCTCCCAGGGAAAATGGTAGAAGCTACACCGCTTGGGTGTTAAACTTGGCAAATCTCTAGGAGATGTACTGTAGGGAACAATTATGCATTGACTGGGAGGTGGACTACTTACAGTGCTGGTCACAAAGATTAGGTAGTCTACCTGGTGCTGAGTCCTGTTGTGACATCTGGAATGAATTGGGGATGATCTGGGGAAATTCTGGTGTTCCTAGCATAGCTAGGGACTTCCCTGAGCAAATACAGAAAGTTTATTTTGTGGAGTGAAATGTCAATGTGATTTAGGACTTGTCTACATAGCATAGCAAAGCACACTACAGGGATGTGATTAGTAAAAGCACTTTAATGTGTTCCACTCCAACTGCCCGAGATAGACCCTACTGGTGCTTCTTCAATATGGACATCAAACACCCTCTGACCACACACCCCTCGTTGTCAGCAAGCATGTCATACTGAAGCCCATATGGGGTACCGTTAAACAATTACAACCCATACTCAATGGAAACTACATCCTGAAAGCAATCTTTCCTGACCCCGCCCTCTTCTGTTCTTTAAACCAAACACTTTTCACAAAGTGATGACTCTCTATCTGGCCTATCAGTCCTCATCCTCAAAGGAAACCTGCACAACACCTTCAAAAGACAAGTCTGGGGGCTTAAATTCATTACTTTGCTAGATACTAAAAATCATGAATTGAATAGAGACACTGAATTTATGGCTTATTACAACAATCTGTAACCCAATAAATTCACCACCTTGGGATTCCGTCTCTCCCCCTCCCCCACACACTTCTTTCCCTCTCCATGACTGGAGAAGTGTCAGCTGGCCACTTCACCTTGAAGGGTCCCTTAAAATATGTGTTAACTACTTATGCTAAACCATCAGTTCCATCTTGTATTTGGCTGTGACACGGAGTACATTTCCCCAAAGAAGAGCTCTGTATACGTTTAAAACCTTGTCCCTCTCACCAACAGAACTTGGTCCAATAAAAGATATTATGTAACCCACCTAGTCTCTTCAACATTTTTAGCACATTCCTCAATCTGCCAAGGCACAAATGTGCAACAATGAGACAAACGCCTAAAAAAAGAGGATATAAGAAAAATCGAAGTACAAGAAGTTTACAGCTATTTGGGTCAAATGGCTTTCACACTCACGGCATCTTCTCTAGCATCAATTCAACAATTCTGTCTTTCTGATATAAAGAATTTACAATAATAAAAGTGAGTTAATATTAACATCTGTAGGACAGAAGTGAATGAGACCCAACAGGAGATAGTTAAGGGGGACACAATTTTTTATTTCAGAAGGTGGAGAAAGCTACTATGAGGGGCTGTTGTAGATTTGATTTTGACGAATAGGGAAGAACTGGTTGAGAATTTGAAAGTGGAAGGCAACTTGGGTGAAATCATGAAACGGTAGAGTTCATAATTCTAAGAGTGGTAAGAGGAAGAACAGTACAATAAAGAATGGATTTCAAGAAGGTAGACTTTAGCAAACTCAGGGAGTTGGTAAGTAAAATCCCATGGGAAGCAAGTCTAAGGGGAAAAACAATTGAAGACAGTTGGCAGTTCAAAGAGACATTATTAAGAGCACAAGAGAAAACTATCCCACTGCATAAGAAAGATAGAAAGTATGGCAAGAGACTATCCTGGTTTAATCAAGAGATCTTCAATGATCTAAAACTCAAAAAAAAAATCTCACAAAAAGTGGAAACTTGGTCAAATTACAAAGGATAAATATAAACAAATAACAAGTATGTAGGGACAAAATTAGAAAGGCCAAGGCACAAAACGAGATCAAACTAGCTAGGGACATAAAGGGTAATAAGAAAACATTCTACAAATACATATGAAGCAAGAGGAAGACCAAGGACAGAGTAGGCCTGTTACTCAATGAGGGGAGAAAGACAATAACAGAAAGTGTGGAAATGGCACTGGTGCTTAATGACTTCTTTGTTTCAATTTTCACCAAGAAGGTTGGTGATGATTGGACATCTAACATAGTGAATGCCAGTAAAAATGAGGTAGGATCAGAGTCTAAAATAGGAAAAGAACAAGTCAAAAATTACTTAAACGAGTTAGAGGTCTTCAAATCACCAGGGCCTGATGAAATGCATCCTAGAATACTCAAGGAGCTGACTGAGGAGACATCTGAGCCATTAGCAATTATCTTTGAAAAAAAGTCATGGAAGACAGGAGACATTCCAGAAGACTGGAAAAGGGCAAATGTAGTGCCCATCTAGAAAAAGGGAAATAAGGACAACCCGGGGAATTACAGACCAGTCAGCTTAACTTCTGTACCCGGAAAGATAATGGAGCAAATAATTAAGAAATCAATTTGCAAACACCTAGAAGATAATGAGGTGATAAGTAACAGTCAGCATGGATTCGTCAAGAACAAATCATGCCAAACCAATCTGATAGCTTTCTTTGACAGGGTAACAAGCCTTGTGGATGGGGGGGATGTGGTATGGGCCCATCATGCTGATTGCTCCCATCTGGGAGCAAATGTGTTGAAATTTACAATAATCTTGTTCTTAGGACACTTTAGTAAAAAGATTCTTGTAAATTTTGTTATCCTGCCTAGTCACAGGATCCAAGCAGATAAGCAGAGTGTCCTTGTGTCACAGATACACATGGACTACGGAGTCAGATTTGTCGGTACACTCTAGCTACATTGTGTTGATGCAATGATGAAGAGCAACCATTGCTAACCAGCAACATTTGGGTTAAAGCCTTCTTTTCAACACTGGAACACTGCATTCATCCTCACACCATACATACATGCATTTCATGCTCCTTGTGTCTCATTGGCAGGCTATAGGTGGTACATGTTGCTTCAACAAATAATAGATTCATAGACTCTAGGACTGGAAGGGACCTCGAGAGGTCATTGAGTCCAGTCCCCTGCCCTCATGGCAGGACCAAATACTGTCTAGGCCATCCCCTATAGACATTTATCTAACCTACTCTTAAATATCTCCAGAGATGGAGATTCCACAATCTCCCTAGGCAATTTATTCCAGAATGACAGTACCAAAAGGAAAGGACCCTACATCTTAGAATTCTATGCCACTCAAGAACCTAAGTTAAATAAAATTGATAGTGATGCTTTGCCTTGACTTGTATCCTCCCAGAATCTATACAAACTTTGTTTATAAGTTGTTTCTGTTCTATACAAAGTTTTTGAATTATCCAAGTGTGGCAGAACCCAGGGCAAAAATCTTTTTCACAAACAACATGAGACATTTTAGAAGGAAAACCCCCTTTTGAGAAAGTGGCTTGGTTATTTATGTTAAGAGCCAACACAAAGTAAAATCTCTTCAAGGGCCTTCTGATCTTTGGGCTGCTTTCTCAACACAAGGTTCACCAGTAAATAAGTGAAACAAAAGTTATACTTAAAATATATATATATATATATATATATATTTCTTTTAGAAGCAGAGAGCTGTTATCTCCATACACCAATAACACTCTCTAACAGCCTGGCCTCTCTATATATATTTCTGGAAATTGGGTGCCGTTGATCCTTCATTGGAGGCAACTCTTATGGGTCCTGATTCTCACCTACCAAGGAGACATTGCCTCCGTCTCTTAGGCCTGGTCTACACTGGGTGTGTGTGTGGGGGTGAAGTTGACGTACTTAGATCTACTCACCGCGGTGTCTTCACTGAAGTGAGTCAATTGCTGCCGCTCCCCCGTCGACTCTGCCTGCGCCTCTCGTGGCAGTGGAGTACAGGAGTCAATGGGAGAGCGCTCGATTTATCACATCTAGACTAGATGTGATATCGACCCCCGCTAGATTGATTGCTGCCCGCCAATCCGGCGGGTAGTATAGACATACCTTTAGAAAAAACAGACATGAGAGAGTGTCCCCTTTTGGGTCATGAAGGATATGTATCACCCATAAACTCTAAGTCATGCTGACATTTAGTACATCTTCAAATTATACCATACTCTTGAAACATGAGTTTATACTACATTTAGTCACATAGTTCAGAATATGTGAAAATCCATTAGTTGACACAAAAATGGAAAACCAGTATCTCAACCTAAATAAAATATGAACCTCAATATTAATATGCTTAGGTATATAAGGAAATGATCTACTATAAAACTTTAGTTTTTAGTGCAAGCAAGCTTTATTTAGGAAATGCGATCTACATCCCCTTCACATTTGATATGTAGCACATCTATAGAAGTATATCTGTATTTATGAGATAAAAGCATAAAACATCTGCAAGAAGCCTTAAAATATAATTTAACAAAATGTGCTATTGTCAAAAAAGTCATTGTCAGTCTCACCATATTACTCTTACCTGTTATTCGATCACCATCCTAAACAGAGCTGCATTAGTTGAGGCTTCTAAACAGTTATGATTTTCCTATTTTTTCTAAAAAGCATAACAAGAAGTTTGACATACTTATCACTTCTCTTTTTAGAATAGTGGTTTTCATTTACAGACAGAAATTAGAGCCGATATTTCTGATATCAAAAACTTTCAAATATATGTTCAAAGTAAAATATTTGTGTGCTACAGAAGCAAACACACACACACCAACTCTACCCTTCCCCTCAGCTAGGTAGGGATTTCTTTTCACCCCTGGGGAAAAAACAAAACAAAACAAAACCACAATCAACACAGGTGTCTCACAGCTCGGCAGACAAATTCAAAAACCAAGAACGATAAAAGTCATGGATCATACAGAGCCTTCTTAAATCAAGCTCACTCACTTTTATTCCACTTTTCTACTCGTAGTTCCACAGAAAGATTTATGTGATTGGACTCCTAATTTCTGAAGGACTTTATTGTTCTGTGTAAATAGATAGGGGAAATGCTGCTAGAGGATGGCTTTAAAAATGTTCCTGAATATGGCTTTTCTACTGTGCTTGACTACACAACCCAGGCTATAAAAAGATCTAGTTAAATAGTGCTGGCCATGGTTTAATTCCATTCTGAGCCTCCAACAGGCACTCCAATCACGGATGGAAGTAGTACTAGACAGAATCAAGTGAACACACAGCACAAAACTGTAGAAAAGCAGTCCTTTATTGGCCACCCAATTGTTAGCATTCAAAAGTCACTATAAAAATGGTAAGATTAAGCATCCCAGGCCATGAAAGCAAAGTTAGTATCTGTGACAGTTGCATAGTCTATTTGTACTTGTTATTAAGTGCTAATAGTGGAGAATGAAATAAAATAAAAATAAAGTTGAATGCATTAGTCTTTGTCTTATTTTATATAGTCAGCATTGTTAGTTATATTATACTTCCAAGGGACTGTTCTGTAGTGTTAGGCGGTAGGGTCTTGTGGTTAAAGTCCCTAATCTAGGCTTCAGAAAACATGAGTTCAGCTCTGGTCAAAACTTTCTTTGGAGGTGTAGGGATGTAATCTCTCTCGGAGTTTCCCTATAAAAACTGAGGTAATAATACTTCTTTCTCCCACCCTTTGCCTATTTAGATTGTATACTGTTCATGGGTAGAGGTTATTTTTATATGTGAGTAATTAATAAAAGTCAACATCAAAATTAGTTCAGACTAAAATAGTCAGTCCCACAACTAGTGCTGGCTGGGGATTCTCCCTCCCCCCCCCCCAATTAAAAGTGTGAACTAAATTTCAACCAGTTCTATCCATACTCACATGGAAGTAAAAACACATCTAACTGTTCCCGCAGGTGAAAGGCCAAAGGGCAGGATTTTCAAAAGAGCTCAGTGACTCAGAAACACAAATCCCACTGACTTGTCACTTTTGAAATTCCCCCACTAAGAAAACAAGTGGGCTTTGCACTGTTCACTTAGGGAAAATAGACTTGGGTTTTGTAAGATAAAAGGGATAGTAAACTCCAGCAATGAGGGTTCTTTATTGAAAATATCCTCTCCCTTGTTTCCAGAACTTCAATGTGGGCTGTGAGTGAAAATGCTTCAGCTTATCTCAATTTCCTATGGCTGTACATGGGGGGGGGGGGGGGGAGGCACTCTCTCAAATCAGTGATTGCACTGTTCATCAGGGACTTGGAGCCAGCTTGCAGAATTCTGACTTCATACTCTCACTGTTAAGAGGAATCTCCCTAGCATGCATAGGCATGAGAAATGGAGGAATAGAGGAAGGCAGACAAAGGTTCCGGTTGATTTAATACAACTTATTAAAATGTATGTGTTCAAGTTTAGGATCCCATTTGAGGACAAAATAGTCTGATTCCTTTGCCTCTTTCAACTTTATTCAAAGTGATATTTCCATTCTGTATTTTCAGGGGTGAGGCATGAGACAGCGGGCTTCTGCCTATCAAACAGCTGGCCAAAAGTGGATTGAAGTCCTCCAGTGGATGCATAGCACCTTGTACATTTCCCAGTGTATTCAAGATACATAAGAGGGCTGTTCATGCATTTAAAAAAAAAAATCCAATACTAACAAACATTTAGATTTTCTTAACCAACCTGTATTAGACTTGTGTGGTTTAAAATTTATTCTACTCAGCAGGTTGAAAGGGAAGTTTCATGCATCGCTGAATTATGATGGACCCATATGCAGATTGAATCCCATGACAGATTGCACTGATATTAACGTTTTTATTCACTACATTATCTGAATCAGCATCCAATAGATTTCTAGGTCTCTTTTCTTTTCTTTGTTTTTCATCCATTTTTCAGCAGAAATGGTGATAAACCAGGAAGCTTTGATTTAATACCAGTCGTCTGTGTCATATACACTGTAACCTAATTAAATATTATTGTGTCTTGGGTCCTGATTTGATTTAATTCATCTCCAGGGTTATTTATGTAACTGAAGTGCACTTCATATTTCATTCAATTAAACTTAATTAAGGGTGCACTATTATACAAGAGATTTAATATTTCACAAATTAAAATTTTTAATTTTGATAATGCTTATAAAAACTGGTTTAAAATATTTAAAAGCTGTGTTATTGTTTAGTTCTGTTGAATGTGGGGATAATTTGTGAAACATACAATTTTAATTCCTCTTGCAAAAAAAAAAAAAATGCTCCAGATAGTTTAAGACACGGAGAATTATTTTATCTTGGGGCATTTTGCTACCAAGATATAGCATCATCTAGACAGTCATTTTCTGCAAAATACAGTAAAACTACAAAGCCAAAACTATATTTTTAGTTCTCCAGACTGGTTGAATTAATGGGCCATTCTAGCACCAGAAGTAACTAAGTCTGTAAACCCTTCCTTGTAACATGTTTTATATTCAGAGGTCATGGCAGTATATATGACAGACTGTGGTATCTGACAGCATGACAGGGATAAGAAGATGCCTGGAGTTACTAAGGGCAAAATTTATAAACTTGGGGGCCTAAAATTGGGCACCTCAATCCATATGTAATGTACCTAATAGCCTTATATTAAGGCATACTGACCACAAACTTCAAGAGGAAGTGTGAGCTCTCAGCACCTCTGAAGAAAAATCAGGTCCCTAAATATGGATTTATGTGCCTATCGTTACACATGAGATCAAAGATTTTTATCCCAACTTTTAATAAACATTGTCACCCAGGGGAATTTTGATATTAGTATTTGTTTGTCTATTCCTGAGGCCACAACCCCTAGCTTGCTCATTTGTACACACACTGCACACAACCAGCCACACTCTTTAAAAAAAAATACATATGTCTGTGGTAGGATTTGCATTCAGAATGGACATGTATACACATGGGAGTTGTGGCCACAAAAGCTTCTGAAAACTCACACCTAGGTCGTATCACATGGCCTCCATATTTGGATCCAAGAAGAAAGAATATTCTAAGGTTTTTATTGTGCACTATTTATAAAACTCAAAACCCTTGACAAATTCAAAAAGTCCAATACCACATCAGCCTGTGAACTAATCTGCTCCCATACACAGCAGGTATTACTCTTCCTTCACAGTTGCTACTAAACCAATGTCTCAGCATGGAATTAAGAATCAAGTTTGGGTCTTTTTGAATGAAATTTTAAACTGAATTGCTGGCTATTTGTGGTTATTAAAATACTATTGCTTTCCCCTCCACCACCACCACCCTCCAAGAACAGAGGTGTTAGCTGCAGTATTATGGCCAAACAGTGATTTGTGCAATTATAATCCAGGTCTAGTACTCCAGGTAGCCTGATTCCAATCCCCAGACCTCAACTCCTGTGATGTTGTTGTCCAGGCAACCTAGTTCAGAATCTCCCTCTCAGTGCCAGTTGAGTCGGAAGCACAAAGCCCGTTTCAGCAACTCATCTCCATGCCCCTGAAGCTTCAGCTGCTGTGCTGATCTCCAAGCAGCCCAGTTCACCAGCCTATACTTCTGGCTATCCCTAACTCCCTGGCTGCAAACTGTACTCCAGTTCCAACTCCCCTTCTGTGTGCCTGCATGGAACAGTGTGCAAGAAGTACGCATTGTAATCCAATTAACTCCCCCTTGTGGGGAAAGCAAAATGCATTTGTAGGCAGGTCTCAGGACTCCAGCAATGAGACAGAAAACCAAATGTCAAACTCCTGATTGTAGCATATTGGCAAATTCTGCAGCAAAATCCAGACTTCAATGGCATCTTGGAAAAATGCTAAATTCTGCAGCTGTGGACTCACCAAGGCCACAGGGCTCTGATTAAGATGAATGGGACAGATGACACCTTTCAGGCACACTACAGACTCAGTCACAAATCACTGCTTCAGTTTACATTCAGTTCATGCTTACAAGTTTGTCTTCCAGTTTAAGTGAAAGGGGAGATTCTGGAGCCCAATTCTGTGACAAGTAGTGAATTCCATGGTAAATCCTGATTATAATCTGTCTATTTATAGTCTCCTTGCAGTTTCACTTCCTGCTTTATACTAAGGGGTTGTCCAGATGGCAAGTAACTACACCACAAGCCAGGGTTTGAATTTAGGCATACCAGTTCGCTGTGCTGTAATGTCCCATGTGGACACTACTACAGTACAGTGAAGGTCCCAGAGTGTGGTTTAGCATACTATGCTTTGAAGCAGCAGTATACAAAGCCACACTCCAGGACTTTCAATAAAAACAGAAGAATGGCCATACTGGGTCAGACAAATGGCCCATCTAGCCCAGCATCCTGTCTTCTGGCAGCATTCAGTGTCAGATGCTTCAGAGGGAATAAACAGAACAGAGCAATTATTAAGTGATCTATCCCCTATCATACAGTCCCAGCTTCTGGCTATCAGAGGCTATGGAACACTCAGTATGGGGTTGCATCCCTGACCATCTCGGCTAACCGCCATTGATGGACCTATCCTCTATGAATGTAGCTAATTCTTTTTTGAACCAAGTTATACTTTTGGCCTTCACAACATCTCCTGACAATGCATTCATGTGTTTTGCATGAAGTAGTACTTCCTTTTGTTTGTTTTAAAATCTGCTGCCTACTAATTTCATTGACTGACCCCTAGTCCTTATGTTATGTGAAGCGGTAAATAACACTTCCTTATTCACTTTTTCCACACCAGTCATGATTTTATAGACCTCTATCATATCCCGCTTTAGGGGTCTCTTTTCTAAATTGAACAATACCAGTCTTTTTAATCTCTCCTCATATTGAAGCCGATCCATACCCCTAATCATTTTTTGCCCTTCTCTGTAGCTTTTCTAATTCTAAGGCTGTAGTCAGTGTCTTCTGGGAGTGGGTTAGAAATGTCTTTGTAATGGAATTGCCTGTTTTCATGATGAGACAACCCCTATATTCACAATGAGTTATCTTGTAAATGAATCAGAAAAGCATCATCTTACATTTCTATTTTAATATACTGAAAGATCTAAATCTGTCCCTGGATGGCCAGAAATTCCTGAGCCAATCCTAAACATTTTAGACCTGTCTCTTGCAATAACCACTGGAAATTCATATACTTCAGAGACCTAGCAACTATGAGGATCTTAAGAGGTCCTTGCCATTCCCACTACACATAAAAACTCAGATTCATCTATATTCCCAGAGAAAAAACAAGTTAATGAAAAAATGGAGTTAAGGTTGAGAGTATGTATCAGTAATCTAAAGACAAAAAGCATTACAAATGCAGGTCATTCAAAGTTAAGGTTACACTTAAAAGAAATCAAAACAGGGTAAGGTATGGAAATGCACAATTCAGGCATTCTAAGAACCTTAACTCTTAATGTAGTGCCACCATGCAATAACCATACGATGAGGATTTTAGTGTTTGTATGTTTCCCTTCATGGTATCACAACAGGGCAACATTAAATGTGTTTAGATGTCTCACCATAACTGATAACACCAGAATTCACTTACACAGAGATTACACTGAATGCAACTAACTATTTAAATAGTTTTGGACAGTAGGCTCCTCAGTGAATATCTAACTTTTGGACATTGAGGGCTTTCAACCTCTATTTCAGGCTGATGAAAAATCCAAAGACACTCCCTTTTGAGGCTTTCATTGTGATAAGTAAATAACAATTTAATTAAACCCCAGTGGATGGAATTTAGAACCTTAAAGTGGTCACTTGCTGAATTTTCCAAACAATGGAACCAGAGAAAATATCTCACATCTAGAGAGTGTCTTTCATCCCAAATGATAACAGTTCTGTGCAAACTTGTAAGCATTTTATGCTGAATACTGGAATCAGTTCACTCATTACTGAAATCCTGAGTTCCCTTTTGGAAGGAATACAGCAACACTACATTAGGGCTTGTCTACACTTCAAGTTTCTGTACTGCAAGTCAGCATGTGAATCTACAGTATGCAGCATGTTGTGTGGACACAGTTACAGTGCACTTTCAGAGTGGAGAGATGTATATAGCAAAAAGAACAGGAGTACTTGTGGCACCTTAGAGACTAACAGGGACCAGTGCAGTTCAACATATTCATAAATGATGTGGGAAAAGGGGTAAACAGTGAAGTTGCAAAGTTTGCAACTAATACAAAATTACTCAAGATAATTAAGTCCTAGGCAGGGTGCCAAAGCCAAAGCCTTTGGGCTTCAGCCCCAGGCAGTGGGGCTCGGGCTTTGATCCCAGGCCCTAGCAAGTCTAATGCCAGTCCTGGCGACCCCATTAAAACAGGGTTGCGACCTACTTTGGGGGTCCAACCCACAGTTTGAGAGTTGTTGTGGATTTTCCATCACTAACAATTTTTAAAACAAGATTGGATTTTTCCTACAAGCTATGCTCTAGGAAATATTCTGGGGAAGTTCTATGGCCTGTACTATACAGGAGGCCAGACAGGATGGTCATAATGGTCCCTTCTGGCCATGGAATATTTCCCTAGAATTCCTCCTGGGGCTCTCAGACAGTGCACACTGCAGTGGAAGCTCAGCCCCCTTTCAACAAGGGCAGCATACATTGGTCCCTGGTCCTGGCAAGCTCAGCACACCAGTGGAGTCATCAAGCCAGCCTGACCATGGGTGCTCAAGGTGAGGCAAGGCTCTGTGCTCTCTCTGTCCCTCCCTTGCTTACTTGCTCATCCGCGCACAACCAGAAACAATCAAGCCCTTCATTTCCCCCCCCCCCCATTTTGTTGTTCCCATCTTGATGCCCAATTGAGCAGGACATATATTACTGCTGCTGTCAACTCTCCATGAACAGGAGGACATTCTGGTCTCAGTCAGTCCAATGCAAATCCAGAGTAATGCTACTGAAATCAATTGAGTTTTAGTAAAACCAGAGGAAACAGTCCCTGAAAAAAATGAATGGAGAGGAGAATCTGGCCCACTGATTCTCAGAATCAGAGTCTAAGTGATGGTCCCTTTTATTCTGCTGCTAGAGCAGCTAACAAGAGTAAACATATGCTACATATTATATTAGAAGATTGTACCTCCCTCCTCCTCCAGAGATGCGTCACCTATGCAGAGCTGTCTGAGGTTTCTCCTACATCCAGGTAACTGTATAGTGTGCTGCCCCTCTTGGCTCCCATTTGAATGTTTAGTGTTAGCAGGACTCTCAGTAACTGACATGTCAGTGTTTAATAGAATATTGTGCTAAACAGAAGCCCTTTATCTCAATGCTAATGATTAGATTGGGATAATTGAAGGGATACATCATATTAACTAGTGCTTTTGTGAGCAAACCACTGATTAGAACCAGAACTAAGCATTGTTAATATGATCCAAGATAAAAGGCCAGTTTTGTGTGCTGCAGAGGGAGGGGGAAACTGCTATTATCTGGCTTGTAATGCCAGAAGAGGACAATTAGCTCCATGCAAACTGCTGTACTGCACCCTGGAGTGAGACTGCTGGGTGTTAGTGCAGGTAAGGACACCAGGAAATGGAATTTAAGTTACTTGCCTCACCGCATTAATCAATTAGTCATAAAAGGGAAAATCCTACCCTCTTCTTCCCAATCTCCCTGGACATGGAGGGCCCTGACTGCAGCTGAATTAGTGTAGTTCAATGGGTGAGGGAGGGAAGAGCACTGATGCACAAATCCACAAGCAAATTGCCCCCCTCCTCTTATCAAAGGGGAACTCAACAACAGGCATAGGAAGTTCCTGCAACCTGGAGGCTGAATACCAGGGAAAGTACCTTCACCTGGGCACAAGAAACACCTCTGAGCAAAGCTCACTTACTTGGGCTTAACGCCAGTGTCAGGACTGGCCCCTTAGTCACTATGTTTACTTATGTTTTACTCTGTTCACCCACCAATTCTGGACCTTACTGTCACATAGAATATAAGAATAAATATGACTTGAAACTGAGTTAAATTTTCTTTTCACAGAGCCGAAAAACAAAGCCAATGCTAGCAATTAACTGACATGACAGCACAGTCCAAGGGAGAAGAGCTGCAGCAATCTCACAGCCAATCTGACACATCCCTTAATCTTCTTCACCCTTCTGTAAGGTAATACATGCAAGCAAAGGAAAATAGAATTAAAGAAGTCTCAGCCACAACTCCTACAATAAGGTGACCAGATGTCCTGATTTTATAGGGACAATCCTGATTTTGGGGTCTTTTTCTTTCTTCGCCTATTACCTGCCACCCCCATCCTGATTTTTCACATTTGGTGTCTGGTCACCCTATTTTACAACCAGATAAGTTACTTTAATTTTGTTCTTCACTGAGAATTAAGTCAGGTGCTTTACATCTCAGGGAAAGATGACAAGAAACCTGAAAAGAATTAGTCCAAAATCTACTGAGCATTGGCATGAAAAGATTCCCATTGATTTTAATAGGCCTTGGATCAGGCCCTTGAATGCAAATAGGCTCAAGGACCAGATTTCTTCGACAGAGCTCCATAGCCCCATATAGACTTCAAGAAGTGCCTCTAGCCACGTTTGCTTTTTCCACTCACATGGGAGTGGTGCAGTGAAACAACTCCTTTTTTTTGGGGGGGGGGAGGGAGAAGATAAGGAAAAGGGATAGCAAATAGAACAAGGCCCCTATATAAGTCAAATTTCAACAGTGCAGCTCATCAATGCTCAGAGTGAAAGAATGATGGCTCAGGATTACTGGGCTTGAACTGTTGACTTTTCCCGCAACTCCCCCTCTGATGTAAATATACCCTTGGGATCCAAACTATACTGTGTGATCCAGCAAGCTGCTTGTTATAAATAAAGGGATCATAGCAGTGCTCAGTGGTGTTCAGACCAAGGTGTCACAGCCATACATCAAAAGTGGACATGAAAAACCACGAGACAGTGCATTTTTTCACCCCACCATGTTGCTCCTTTTGCAGACTCTCTTGGCTCAACATCTGATGGCATCGCTTTATGGACTGAATCCAGGCCTCAGCAGAAATTCCAGCCTGTTCCCAGAGGGGAGGGGGAAGGGCGGGATAGTTTTTCAGTCCCTCATTGTTACACTATTCTAAAAAAGGGCATGTTCCAATAGTAAACAAAAAACAATAATTGATTTTGCCATATTTTTCTGCACTCCCATGCATTCAAGCTATTAGTGGCAATCACCAAGCAGAGAGATGAGAAACTATGGCGAGCGGTGTCCTGAAAACACAAACTTTTATGCATTAGCAGAACTCTCTGGTAGGATCTGTAACATCAAGGCCCTTTTGAATACAGAGAAGAGTATTGGTGACACAGGAGGATTAACTCAGCATTTTGAATTAAGGTCTAATTTTAGCATCTCATATGTTAGTTAACATTTTTGACCACTCCAGTGATGAGGTTTTTTTGGTGGGATAGGGGGTTGCTTGCTGCATAAACCTTTTATTAAAAAAAATTACTATGGGGCCAAATTCTGAAGTTTTAACTGACAGCCAAATTCTGCAGTCTCTCAAATTCACTTTATGCCACCTATGTAATGCAAGTGAACATAAACAGCCAAAGATTTTCACTGGATAATTCACTCTCTGTGCTGGGGGAATCTCTGGACATGTAAAGCTGCCAGTACTCCACTGCCCAGTTCTCCACTGGAATAAGATCCCTAGGTACATTATGCCAGGGCTGGATGGCTCAGAATCGAGAGCCACAATTAGCTCCCTGTTGGGGGTTGTGGTGAATAATCATCTGAATATGACCTCTCACTGTGACACTGTGACCAAAAGGGCTAATTCAATCTTTGGATATGCTGGGGCAATCTCAAATCGAAGTACAGAGGTTCTACCTCAGTATTTGGCACTAGTGTGACCTCTGCTGAAATACTGTGACCAGTTCTGGTGTGCACAACTCAAGAAGGATGTCAATACATTGGAGAAGGCACAGAGAAGAGCCATGAGAACGATTAAAAGATTAGAAAACCTATTTTGTAATGATAGACTCAAGGAGCACAATCTATTTAGTTTTAGATTGACGGACAACCTGATCACAGTCTATAAGTACCTAATGGGGGAAACAAATATTTAATAGTGGGCTCTTCAATCTAACAGACAGAAGTATACGATCCAATAGCTGGAAGATTAAACTAGACAAGTTCAGACTGGAAATAAGGCATAAATTTTTGGCAGTGAGGGTAATTAATCACTGGAACAATTTATCAAGGATGGTGGTAGAGTCTCCATCATTAACAATTTTTAAATCAAGATTGGAGGTTTTTCTAAAAGATGTGCTTTAGGAATTATTTTGAGGAAGTACTCTGGCTTGTGTTATACAAGAGGTCAGGCTAAAGCAGGGATCAGCAACCTTTGGCATGTGGCCCGTCAAGGAAATCCACCGTCGGGCCAGGACGGTTTGTACCTGCAGCATCCGCAGGTTTGGCCCGATCACAGCTTCCACCGGATGTGGTTTGCCGTTCTATGCCAATGGGGGCTGTGGGAAGTGGCGGCCAGCACATCCCTCGGCCCATGCCGCTTCCCACAGCCCACATTGGCCTGGAGCGGCGAACCATCGCCAGTGGGAGCGGTGATCAGCCGAACTTGTGAATGCTGCAGGTAAACAAACCGTCCTGGCCCACCAGCGGATTTCCCTGATGGGCCGCGTGCCAAAGGTTGCTGATCCCTGGGCTAGAGGATCACAACAGTTCCTTTTGGTCTTGAAATCCATGAATTCATAAATCTCTGAATCCAACCCCCTCTGCTCCATTGCATCTAAATTCTGTTCGGGCACATTAAAAAAAAAAAAAAAAATCAAGCCCTCAGCCCTTGCTCCAACTGCCATATTTTCTTTGATACAAACTTTTAGACTAGAGTCAAAGAGGGGGACTGAAACTCACTTAAATGTCAGTGATTCAGTATTTTATATGAGAGTGGGAACATGAAGGCAGTTTTTTTCTTTGAGTCCTGGTGAATAAGTGATATTTGTATTCATTACTTAACTGCATCTGAACTTTAATGACTAGCTATAGAAAAAAAAAAAAATCACCATTCATCAGGGTAATAGACCATTTCACAAATATCAAAATCTGCTATTGCAAAGCCATATTTTCATTTTTCTGGTTGTTTTTTTAAACCATTTGCTTCTGACTTGAAAACATACATGAAAAATTCAGTCCAAAAGGATTTCTACCCTGCCATGCCTCCCAAAATTGGAAGGGGGTCAAACAAAGTTTAGATAACATAGGATTTTTCAAATCTTAACTCAGAAGGCACAATATTACACACCTCTGTTAAAGGGAAATCTGTTGAGAACATCTCATGAGCACTTATACAATGATAACTAGCTGCCCTCTGCTATCCCAGATAGCCCAAAAGGCCAAATTGCCCCCTTCCACACCACACTGTATATGAGGAATCTTAGGGTGTATCTACACTGTAGTTAGACACCCACAGCTGGCCCATGCCTGCTGACTTGGGCTCATGGGGTCTAGCTAAGGGGCTATTTAATTGTTGGGTGGACATTTGGGCTCGGGCTGCAGCCCAAGTTCTGGGACTCTCCCATTTCGCATGGTCCTAGAACATGAGATTCATCCCAAGCCCGAATGTGTAAATTAAACAGTCCCTTATCCTGAGCCCTGTGAACCTGAGTCAACTGGCATGAACCTCAGTAATGCAAAGGTCTTCCAGGTCTACTGCTTAAAACAGCATAGTTCAAAAGCAAAAGAGTAGCCCATGGAAAGGAATATCCAGTTGGCTTGGTCCCAAATTCAAACAGATTCCTAATGATTAGAATGCAATAGAGCATTTTCTCTTTCTAATTAGGTATGTGTGTTCTAGAAGTATTATGTGCATTAGTATCTCATGATTGTCCCAGGCTCTTTTTTGACATAACTGCTTTAACTCACAGAGAAATTATCATTCCCAGAAATTAGTAATGAGACCCAGCTTCCACTTATAATTTTTTTAAAATAGTCTCTGCCGGAGAAACAAGAGCAAGAGCCTTTTAAACTTTAATTTCCAGCTAATAGAACATTCCCTTGTGTATTTCTGTTCTGTGTTTTTGGATGCCTTCAGCATAGCAAAGATTAATTATTGGACAGATGACTCATGTGGACACTTTATTGCAATTTGTTGAAGGTTTGCAGTGGAAAACTTTAAAAAGGGGGAGGGGGAAGGAAAGGGAATCCAAAGACACACTGAACAATTTTGCTTTTTACAGCGTTCTATGTGCCCAGCTCCGTAAACCCTTACTCATGGGTGTTGTCCTTACTTATGAGAAAAATACACTGCACTGAATGGAACTACTAACACATGTAGGGGCTCTCAAAGAGTAAACATTTCCTGGATTGGGCCCTAAAGGAAAGATTTTGCTTGAAAAACTATAAGAAAGGGCTACTTTAGAAAAAAAAATAATAATTCTTATTTAGTAGTTTTATGTTGTAATTGCAACAATCATTTCCCCCATTTACATATATTTAGGGCTAGATTGTGTCATTTAGCCATTGTGATGGGTTCAATCACAGAAACCCCCTTGGGACAGTCACCTGATGTGCTGAGACTACATCTGAGCCCATTTTCTCTGCAACTTTGGGCCTCCAGAACCCTGCCTTGTTGAGCCAGACACACCAGTCTGCTCCAACACAGACCCATGGTCTGAACCACGCACCCGAAAGCTGCAGACTTAACTGAAAACAGCTTAAGAAGTGCTCCTGTCTCCAGCACCCAGACACCCAGCTCCCAATGGGATCCAAACCCCAAATGAATCAATTTTACTCTGTATAAAGCTTATACAGGGTAAACTCATAAATTGTCCGCCCTCCAAAATACTGATAGAGAGATATGCACTGCTGTTTGCTCCCCCAGGTATTAATTACTTGCTCTGGGTTAATTAATAAGCAAAAGTGATTTTATTAAATATAAAAAGTAGGATTTAAGTGGTTCCAAGTAATAACAGACAGAACAAAGTAAATTATCAAGCAAAATAAAACAAAACACACAAATCTAAGCCTAATACAGTAAGAAACTGATTACAGATTAAATCTCACCCCCCAGAGATGTTCCAATAAGCTTCTTTCACAGACTGGACTCCTTCTTAGCAATCACTCACACCCCCATAATTACTGTCCTTTGTTCCAGTTTCTTTCAGGCATTTCTTGGGGGTGGAGAGGCCATCTCTTAAGCCAGCTGAAGACAAATGGAGGGGTTTCCAGGGCCTTTTATATTCTCTCTCTTTTGGGCGGAAACCCCTTTGTTCTCCTGTGCAAAATCACAGCAACAAGATGGAGTTTGTAGCCACCTGGGCAAGTCACATGTCCATGAATGATTCAGCTTTTTGCAGGCTGACATCATTGTTCACACGTTAGTTTGAACATTCCCAGGAAAGCTCAGATGTGGATTGGCATCTCCCAGAGTCCATTGTCAGTTAAGTGTTTCTTGATTGGGCACTTACTGAGAATAGTCCTTTCTCAAGAAGCTGACCAAATGCTTCACTGAGGCTATTAGAATCAAACACATTGAGATACAAGTACAATATTCATAACTTCAAATACAAAAATGATACACACATACAGACATACACAGCATAATCATAACCAGCAAACTACAACCTTTCCATAGACACCCCACTTGACCTCCTCTGTACAAGACCTGGTGTAACCATAGGACCCTGGTTGCAACAATGATCTATATGGTCACAGTTCATGTCAATAACATCACAGCCATATCCCATATATTAAATTGAAGCAGAACTTAGGAAATTTTTCATGTCACATTGTATCAGTCTGAAAACTAACATTAGCAGTTTTCAGAAAAGATGAATTGCTCAGGAATGAGCTAAGTGGCTAATAGCATGTTTTGGAAATCAGAGTAGGTAAACAGGGAATGATCTTAATTTCAGTCAGTCTATTTGCATGAGGAAAGATATGCAGAGTCTGTTTTACACTCCAGCAAGAGCAATTTAATGTGGACTTGTATGTATAGCAACTATCTGGATTATTCAGGAACTTCTAGGATATACAAATGTCTCTTTATCAACCTGCAGGTCAATTTTGCTTTATGCATTTAGCATGAACCAACAGAGCAATTAAGATGAACATTATGGACCAGCTTCAGTAGCCAGTTGATGGCACAAGTCATAATCCATCTGCACCCACAGATATACAGCAGAGGAGCTCCACATTTGAGCAACCAGTCTATAGTACCTTTATGGCCTCCTGCTATGACCATAGCATCTGAACATGTCTCAATCTTTAACATATTTATCCTGACACCACACCTGTGAGGTAGGTTAGTGCTATTACCCCCATTTTACAGATGGCAAATTGAGGCACAGATAAACTAGCAATGAAATCATGGCCCTATTGAAGTCAATGGGAGACCTGTCATTGACTTCCATAGGGCCTGGATTTCACCCAGACTTTCCCAAGGTCACACAGGAAGTGTGGAGCAGGGAACAAACCTGGTCTGCCAATTGTCAAGCTAGCACCCTGCCCACTGGACAATCCTTCCTCTTCTTTTAATGTGAAGCTAGCCTCATCCTGAACTATGGAACTGCTAGTCATTGCTCCCTAACACTATGTGTGTGTGAAAGAGATAGGGAGGGAGAGAAACAGAGCTCTAACAGTATTGCCAGTATCAACACCCCTAGCGACTGCTAACATCTATACACTTTGTGTAGATGTGTGTGGGAAGGGGAATAAATTAACACCAATGTCCTGCTCCATGCTGTGTCGCCATGTTCTTACGATACTGTATTCAGTAATTTCAATCTGCTTTCTGTGTTCCTCATCCATACATCTAAACTATACATGATTTTCAGGTGTTTGACCTGTTTTAACCCCAAATTTACCCCCACTCCACGCAACCCTGCAGTTATCTCACTGTTTATTACTATGACTTATTGACATCAGCAATGTGTAATCTTGCCAAAAGAGAATGTCTGGGAAACTTTCTATGTGTTATAGAAATGCATCCATATCATGCTCTCTCCTATACTTCATACTTAGAGCCTTTGTCACACACTTAGTCCATGGCATATGTATACATATGTTCCTGTTCCAAATCACTGACTCCTGCTATGTCATACAGATGCTGCTGGGCTGCTGTGTTTAGAACTGGGGTCATTGCTCTGTTGCTGTCTATCTATCCCCCAGAAGATGGAGGGTAACAAATTAGCTCTAGTGTGCAAACAGAGTAATGGACTGTGTAATTAGGGATGATGGCTCTGCTTCAGCTAAAGTAAGAATTCAAACCCAAATGTCTACTTGCTTCTAACCTTAGGCCAGAATCACCCCAAACGGACTCTCCAGCACCTCCATGGAGCAAAAAAGCCACTTGATATCTCTCACGGTTTCAGAGTAACTACACCTGTATTCCCCCTCTGTGGTTCACCATGGGCACCCATTTTAGGCTTCCGACTCCCAGCCGTTACCTATCTCAGGTGGAGACCTGAGTTTCATTCCCTCCTGACCAGGGTTTTAAGACTGTGCAGCTCCCTGATTTACACAGTGATATCCCCAACAAGCCAGACTGCCTAAAAGATCATCACCTGCACTTTACTTTCTCTCCAAAGGCTATAAATAGTGCACTGCCGGCAGTTATAAGTTACCACACAACTCCTTCTAAGCAACCACATTTATTTTTAAGGTGAAAGCATTACAGGGGGAAATATTAAAACAATAAAAGAAGCTACACATATGCTAAAAGTTTACCAGAGCTCATTCCCAACCCCAACCTGATAGGCTTCAGTCCTTCAAAACCCACAACTGGATTTTGCCCATGGTTATAAATTCATCTATCTTAGATCCAGAACCAGGCCAAAGGCCCTGAGCCAGTTTAAGCTCATGCTTATTATCCAAAAAGTCCTTTCTTTGTCTGTTGGTCTCTGGAGAAATCAGTTTGAATCAGAATATGTGAGCCTGCTTAGGAGGTGGTACCTCTCTGGAGGTGTTATAATTTGACTGATTTGCCTTGATCATTCTCTGCAGAATGACTAGGCTCAGTGCTCCAAAGTGCTAAGCAGCCTGCCCAATGTCAACAGCATGCAG
Organism: Trachemys scripta elegans; assembly: GCF_013100865.1. Classification (NCBI taxonomy): domain Eukaryota; kingdom Metazoa; phylum Chordata; order Testudines; family Emydidae; genus Trachemys; species Trachemys scripta. Next base: position 78,339,270 of record NC_048303.1, read on the forward strand.
AGCATTCTGTGGCACGGACTTGCTCTTGCTTACTGCTGCACCCAAATAGAACATGTATGTGGTTACTGTGCCACATTGTGTTCTTATAGTGGCATCCATAGAATCCAACCCTTCTTTTTAAGAATGCTAGTCCTGCCCATTGGCAGCTTTTTTGCATGCACTTCTGTAACACCGGAAGTGATTATTCAAATAGGACAAAAATGATAAGGGAAATTACATGTGTTTAGGGTAATCCCTGATACAGCATTTTGTACCCCTAGATGTCATCTTGTTTTACCAAGGTGTCTATAATATTTCATATGGGGAAAGTCATTTTTCTGGGATAAATTTACCAAGCAAGTGATTTGCTCCCAGGTCTCCTAACTCCCAAACTAGTTCCCTATTCAATTTGCAATGCTGGGTATCTAAAGGGAGCTATTTGACCATATATAACCCTTTTTAGGAATCACCCCTATATCATGTTTCACTAAATGTTATTGGGAAGATCCTTGTGACACAGTAGCTGGCTGTTAGGGATATTCAGTCTCTTTATTGACTAGTGGAAACTTAAAACCATAGCCTGGGGTAGGGGAGGAGGTATTTGGATAACACACTAACTAACTGAGCTAGTTGGGCCATAAAACTTCGAATACTGTACGTGTAGACCCACAGAAAACACATTTTGTCTCATTGCAAAATTACTTCAATATTAGCCTCTGTTATGATGCACTGAAAGTTCAAGAAAAATTGAAAGTCTTTAAGGCTCATCTTATGGCTATAGAGGCAAATCCATAAGTCTTTTCTAACACTTGCTGCTCTGCTCCCCATGATTGAATGGGAGTGGTGGCCTTGTTTATTTACTGAGTTCTCTGCACACACTGGGCCTGATCCTACTCTTGATGATCTCAGTAGTTATTTTCCCATTAATTTTAATGGAAGCAGGAAAGGGCCACTCAAGAGGAAACTATTTGAGATATGCCCTGTTGATTTAGCAAAGCAGAAAATAACTCCTGTGTTGCAGAGGAGTTTCCATTTACTTTAAGTGTTGCAAGCTGCTGGTTTAATTCCTGTACAAATGTATTTTTCAAAGTGCCTTTCCTAATGTTTCAAAGACTATAATTGAAAAAGGTCAATTTCAATAGTCAGATGAGTAACCCTGAGAAAGTGCCTTCACTCTTTGCCACTACCAATAGTCCTGCAGACGTGTAATCACACATTCCCAATTACTCAAGTAGCAAGAGCAAATGCTACTGTTGGCTATTTCCATGCTAGATACTCTTTTGCCCTTATCTTCCAGAGATACCAGTAATAGAGCTGGATGAAAATTGGGATTTCGGGTTCATGGGAAATTTTGATATTTCAGAATTTGGTTCTCATCTGAACTGGGTCAAAACCAAAATAATTCAAAATGTCTCAAGAACAAGAAATCCTGAAAAAAAATGTGTGTTGGAAACACTGACACATGGTGTTTCTCTAACAAAATCTGCTCCCTGGAACCAGCAGCTGCTGGCTGAAATTGATGGTCTTGTCAGTTTCATTGCTGCTGGGGTTCACAGGGTCTGCAGCTCTGAGGCTGCCCTTCCATGCAGACTACTCCAGGGGTGGGGACCCCAGGGCTTCCAGACTTCCAGGCCAGCTGGCTGCCTGGCTGCCCACTTAAGAGTCATGCTGCCTAGAGAACCAGCTGGAGGGGAAATCTGAGAGCCCTGGGGTCTCCAGCCTGCCACAGTCTGCATAGTGAGGAATACTCCAGAGCCATAGACCCTAGAAGCCCATCCAGGCTCCCATCTCCATGAGAGTTCGAGTGTCCTGGCTCAGGCCCCCTTATAGATCTGGAACTCTAGCTTCTGACAGCTTCTTCCAGATCTGGCAGGCTCCTGGCTCTAGGGCGATGAATGGGAAAGCCCTGAGATTTCCCAGGGTTTTCAAGCTCTTGTTTGTATGGCAGAGAGACTGAAAGCTCTGGCATTGTGTGGTAGCCACTGATCCTAAAAATCAAGGGTCTCTGTTCTGGTTCTGGGGCAGTTCTGGTGGCAGAACTACCTGGGGGCCACAGACCCTGGAAGCTCAGGCTACCCAGTAGCCCACCAGGTGAGCTGGCAGGGAACCAGGCAGGTTTCCACCAGACATTTGCTTGGCAGACAAGGTTCCATCAGACTCCTGCCTGTGATTCGGTGAAAATTTATTGAATTCAACTTGCTCTTGCAAGACATTTTGGGGAAATGTCCAACTGTAGCTAGTAATAGAGGGTTCTTTTACACCAACACACAAGATCTGGTATGGTGCATTGGATAGAGGCCTACTTTAACCACTGAATGTAGTGTGGTCTGGCACTTGTATGAACACGACTGTGAATTCAAAGCACCTATCAGCCAACATCTGCCCAAGGTAACTTGTAGTTTTAAAATATTTTTTTCAAACAGTGATCGCAAACATTTGCCACTAATGTAACATCCCCAGGAGTCACAGCTTGTATCCAGGTTGTGTGTTTGACTGCTTGTAAGTCTGAAACTCAGGCTCCTTAGAACTAACTAGGGACTAGCCACCAATATTCTTTCAGAAAGAGTTCCCAGAAACTGCAGGATTTTCCCCTTCTTGATTTTACTTTTATATCTTAGTCAGCATGCCTGCTGCCCTTGCATTAGGTGTCAGAGGCTTCATCACTATCATCCTCATCATCACAGGTTATCACTCCAAAACCACAACCAAGACTTGGTGTTGTCACATACCTTGACTAGTTCCTCAGGAATACAGGATGTTGACAGGAGCACTGTATCAAATGTTCGTCTAGGCTCTCTGGATTCACATTTTGGGTCATTTCTCAGCTTCCACTTGTCATAGTGTCTCCAGTGTTTGCCACCTCTGATCTTGCTTGATTTAGAATACACCAGTATTTTTGTTCGAGGTCAGTGCCTGGAGGGAATTGTTCTGAAGGAACCAGGTTCTCCAAGATCATTGTCATTTCCAGCTATTTTGTTACTCTGTAGCTTTCCACAATAGTATTTGGGATGAGGGATTGTCAGAGGCAAAGCCTTTTCTGAACTTCAGGGTGATAGGATGTACCCCTGCAGTGGATGTCTTGGATCAAGTATCTGTTTTTGTATCTGCTTTTTACTGAAGGCATCCTGCATGCAATCCCCATGAGGCAGTATAATGACAGTATAGTGCATTTCATAGTCCCTGTGATGATCCTACAGAACTGATTTTGTTCAATATAAGTTATATGGGCATGGCTTGAGCATGACCATACTGGGGCACAGTACTCTGCAGCTGAGTAACACAGGGTGAGACTGGTTGCTTGGAATGTTTCAGAGACAGCTCCCCATTTTATGTTACTCAGTTTCTGCAGTACACAATTCCTGGAGTTCACTTTCTTTTTCTGCTTCTTGATGTGTTCTTTGAATGTCGGCATTCGGTCTAATGTGACCTCTAGTTACACTGGAGGTTCATAGTGCTCAATAATTGTACCATCCCACAATATCTGGAGTTTTTGCTAGCCCTGGTGGTGTTTCAGATGGAAAGTGCACACTTGTGTCTTACTGAGGTTGGCATTCAGAAACCGCATGCAATAATATTGCCAAGTACACCAAGGAAACCAGTTAGAATGTGTTCAGTGTCCTCAATTCTTTCCAATTGGGTAGCAAGGCAATGATCATCTCATAAACGAATCTTTGCACACCAGGGATTTCTGGCTGATCATTTGTGTAAATGTTAAACTGCAAGGGTGATAGCATTGAACCTTGGGGCAGTTCATGCTGTTGAGTATGCCATCAACTTACCTAACCATCCATCTTGCCAAAGAACTGTCAGTTCTCAAGCAGGGAGAAGATGAGATGGTGGAGCATCTTGCTATTTCTCAAAATTCTTGCCATTTCAGTAGAAGTGCATGATGTTTCACAGTATCATAAGCAGCTGACAGATCGACAAACACAGGCCCTGTAATTTTACAGGTTTCAAAATCATCTTTCATTTATTGAGTTAGGTTTACAACTTGGCCATAGCATGACCATCTTGGTTATCAGTCAGCTGCCCTTTCACAATTGGTACTATTCTATCCATTATCCTCCAGTCATATACCTTGTAGGTTGAGCTGAGTAAAAATACTGGGCGATAAACACCGTAACTCAAAGAGTTATGTGATTTGAGTAGATCAGCCTGTCTTTGCAGCCTATGTATCTGGGCATCTGCATTGTCTCCATTCATGAATTAAAGAAGTCAAGCAGCCACTTCTGTGCTCTCATCCCAAGGTGTAGTAGCAGTTTATTAGCTGCACAAGCCCAGCTGCCTTTCCACATTTTAGGGTTTTCAGGCCTATTGTCAGTTCTTCACTGTTGAGCTGCTCACTGTCAACTTTGCAGTTTATGAGCCGAGAGTGAAGTTCCTGCTTGACTTGTTTCATTCTGCAATTTGCTTTGCAGGCTTGTTTAGGATGAGCTGGTGTGTGACTTGGTCAGGCAAGACAATAGCGATGCACTTTGGTTGTTGTCCATTAGGGTTCAGCTTTCAAATAGCACGATACTTTTTTGCTATCAAGGCACAGGTTTGTTGTTTCATTCAGCTCCCTTCAGCAATTGCATCCCTATGAATGTTCTTCTGGGAAGTCTTCCACACCAGGGAGACAAATTCTCCATAATGCTCCTTCGTCGGAGTAATACTACAGATGGATCCATCCAATTCAAAGTAAAACCCTCCCACCGTTCCGAAGTTGAATTTTGAGAGATATTTGTCTTTCTGGATTGTACTGCAGCCTCTATTGTCACTTGCACTGGTCTATGCTGTGATTTCGGATCGCTGCCATGACCTCCCTTATGAAATTGCCTCCATTTTCAGAGGTGACAAAGGCTAAATCAAGATTGTACCCCTTGTTCCATCAGGTGCTTTGGAAGGTACATTTGTCATTGAAGTCATAGAGCAAGGTCAAGCTGTTTGTTGATGCCCACTTCTCAACTTCTGTCATTGTTTGGGTATCCCCACATGGTGGTGTGACTGTTGAAGTTGCCTATGACCAGACATAATCCTTATAGTAGGAGAAAGTGGGTTGACCATGCAACTATTCCCCTTATGGTTTTTAAACAGAAGCCACTGCAATCTGATCAAGTTCAACCATGATAAGTTCCATTATATCATAGGGTTTCAGAACAGTGTTTTTCACCAGTCTTTGGTCCCAGCCTGGGCAACAGACTTATGGTAGCAGGGCTTGTGCTAGCGCTGTAAAAATAGCTGTGTAGACATTGCTTTGATGATGCATCTTAGACTGGAGTTCAGGCTACAAAGCCCACCCAAGCCCCCAGTCTTCAGGATGAGCCACAATGTCTACCACAGCTATTTTTACAGCATTACCGCAAGCCCTGCTACCATAAGTCTGCTGCCCAGGCTGGGAGGCTCACTCGCAGATGCAGTCTAGAGATGCCCTGTGTGTCTCTTACAAGCACATTATGTCTGCTTTCATGCCAGAGAACATACACTTTCTCTGCAGGGAATGCCTCCGCACTGAAACTGCGGATTTTGAGTGTCATCTTTGGCAGAGACCCTGAAAGGGGCTATTTATGTTGACATCTTCTATTGCAGTCTCAATGTGTATTGTCACATTTGGTCTCTCTCTCATGTTTAGTTACAGTGGGAGATTCACATGGGCCACAATGTGAACGTATCTGATACGACTGCCAGATGTCAGAGGCATCAGTCTGGACAACTGAGCCAAAACCAATTGTGTTTATGACTAAACAAACCTAAACTAATATATCAATAGCTCAAAGCAAACACCTGTTAAAAACCCCAATCAAAATTCCTGATACCTAGCAATTGTGCTTACTGTGGAAACAGTGCAAATTCATCATAAAGAAAACTATCCACTGATAAAACAAGATAGCACCATGTTGCTGAAGAAATCCTCTTGCTCCATCTAGATTTCCATTTCTTTCTGTTTCATTTCAGTGGAAGCTACCTCTGTCATCTCCGTTTCACTGTGTGCTTTTGTTTATTTAAAAATCCCCTGCTGAGATGAAACTTTTCATTTACAGTATGGAGTCCCAGCACTGGCAGGGGAATCAGGTTGGTTTTCTTTGTTGTTGTTGTTATTGTTTTAAGCAATAAAATCCTCAACTTTAAAAGGGCAAAAATGTAAAAGCAATGAAATAGAAAGACACAATCCACAGGCATGAAGGCTCTAATTAGACTTCCTGGCACCTTGTCAAAATCAAACCTACTCATTTTTGCCTTTCTGAAATTGCACCTTAAGTTGGAAGCTGTCAGTAATATACATAGGAAGCATCTGCATCCACTGTATGCCTCAAACTGGTGTAGGACTGGACGATAAAACAGTGGTAGATGTATAAGCCCACTAAGTCCCCGGACACTGAAAAGAGACTCTGTTCCCAAGATCACATGAACTCTTTGTGCTGTTTGGTTTCTGTTGGATCTGGATAAAATCTATATTGATTCCATATGAGAGTCAGCAGCCTTTTTGCATATCTGTGATGTTTTGAGGATCAATCAGACCACTAAGCGGTTCTCTCTCTGCCTCCCTTCTTATATACATCTTAGAAGCACAACAATAGCATAATGACAGGTTTCAGAGTAGCAGCCATGTTAGTCTGTACCCGCAAAGAGAACAGGAGTACTTGAGGCACCTTAGAGACTAACAAATTTATTAGAGCATAAGCTTTTGTGGGCTACAGCCCACTTCTTCGGATGCATATAGAGTGGAACATATATTGAGGAGATATATATACACACATACAGAGAGCATGAACAGGTGGGAGTTGTCTTACCAACTCTGAGAGGCCAATTAAGTAAGAGAAAAAACTTTTGAAGTGATAATCAAGCTAGCCCAGTACAGACAGTTTGATAAGAAGTGTGAGAATACTTACAAGGGGAGATAGATTCAATGTTTGTAATGGCTCAGCCATTCCCAGTCCTTATTCAATCCTGAGTTGATTGTATCTAGTTTGCATATCAATTCCAGCTCAGCAGTCTCTCGTTGGAGTCTGTTTTTGAAGCTTTTCTGTTGTAAGATAGCCACCCACAGGTCTGTCATTGAATGGCCAGACAGGTTAAAGTGTTCTCCCACTGGTTTTTGAGTATTATGATTCCTGATGTCAGATTTGTGTACCAAAAGGACTAAAGGTAAAAAATCCATTACAATCTACGTATCACACAGACTATGCTGAGAGACTGTGTCACACACTGTCAAAGAAACTGCGAAACCACCTAATCAGCATCCTATACAGCAAACAGGGAAAGATTAAGAATGAGCTCTCAAAACTGGATACTCTCATAAAAAACCAACCTTCCACACAAACTTCCTCATGGATAGACTTTACAAAAACTAGACAAGCCATTTACAAGACAAACTTTGCTTCTCTACAAAGGAAAAAGGACACTAAACTATCTAAACTGCTACATGCCACAAGGAGCCACAACAGTAGTTCCCTTAACCCACCCAGCAATATTGTTAATCTTTCCAGCTATACTCTTAGCCCAGCAGAAGAGTCTGTCCTATCTTGGAGCCTCTCCTTTTGTCCCTCCAGACCCATGAACGTGATACAGTTCTGTGGTGACCTAGAATCCTACTTTCGACGTCTCCAACTCAAAGAATATTTCCAACATACCTCTGAACAGCATACTAACCCACAGAATCCCCCCTACCAGCACTACAAAAAAAATGATTCTGCGTGAACTCCTCCAGACGGTCGAAACAACAGACTGGATTTCTACATAGATTGCTTACGTCAATGTGCAAAGGCTGAAATTGTGGAAAAGCAACATCACTTGCCCCATAACCTCAGCCATGCTGAACACATCGCCATCTACAGCCTCAGAAACAACCCTGACATCATAATCAAAAAGGCTGACAAAGGAGGTGCTGTCGTCATCATGAATAAATTGGAATATGACCAAGAGGCTGCTAGACAGCTCTCTAACACCACATTCTACAGGCCGTTATCCTCTGATCCCACTGAGGATTACCTAAAGAAACGACACCATCTGCTAAAAAAAACTCCCTGACAAAGCACAGGAACAAATCTGTACAGACACATGCCTAGAACCCCGACCAGGGGTATTCTATTTGCTACCCAAGATCCATAAACCTGGAAATCCTGGACTCCCCATCATCTCAGGCATTGGCACCTTAACATCAGGCTTGTCTGGTTATGTGGACTCTCTCCTCAGACCCTACGCTACCAGCACTCCCAGCTATCTTTGAGACACCACTGACTTCCTGAGGAAACTACAATCCATCGGTGATCTTCCAGAAAACACCATCCTAGCCACTATGGATTAGAAGCCCTCTACACCAATATTCCACACAAAGATGGACTACAAGCTATCAGGAACAGTATCCCCAATAATGTCACAGCTAACCTGGTGCTGAACTTTGTGACTTTGTCCTCACCCACACGTATTTCACATTTGGGGACAATATATACCTTCAAGTCAGCAGCACTGCTATGGGTACCCGTATGGCCCCACAGTTTGCCAACATTTTTATGGCTGACTTAGAACAATGCTTCCTTAGCTCTTGTCCCCTAACGCCCCTACTCTACTTGCACTACATTGATGACATCTTCATCATCTGGACCCATGGAAAAGAAGCCCTTGAGGAATTCCACCATGATTTCAATAATTTCCATCCCACCATCAACCTCAGCCTAGATCAATCCACACAAGCGGTACATTTCCTGGACACTACTGTGCTAATAAGCGATGGTCACATAAATACCACCCTATACTGGAAACCTACTAACTGCTACACTTACCTACATGCCTCCAGCTTCCATCCAGGACACACCACACGATCCATTGTCTACAGCCAAGCTCTAAGATATAACCGCATTTGCTCCAATCCCTCAGATAGAGACAAGCACCTACAAGATCTCTATCAAGCATTCTTAAAACTACAATACCCACCTGCTGAAGTGAAAAAACATTGACAGAGCCAGACGAGTACCCAGAAGTCACCTCCTACAAGACAGGCCTAACAAAGAAAATAACAGAACACCACTAGCTGTCACCTTCAGCCCCCAACTAAAACCTCTCCAGCGCATCATCAGAGATCTACAACCTATCCTGAAAGATGATCCTTTACTCTCACAGATCTTGGGAGACAGACCTGTCCTCGCTTACAGACAACCCCCCAACCTAAAGCAAATGCTCACCAGCAACCACACATCACTGAACAAAAACACTGACCCAGGAAACTATCCTTGTAACAAAGCCCGATGCCAACTCTGTTCACATATCTATTCAAGTGACATCATCATAGGACCTAATCACATCAGCCATACCATCAGGGGCTCGTTCACCTGCACATCTACCAATGTGATGATATATGCCACCATGTGCCAGCAATGCCCCTCTGCCATGTACATTGGCCAAACCAGACAGTCTCTACGCAAAAGAATTAATGGACACAAATCTGACATCAGGAATCATAATACTCAAAAACCAGTGGGAGAACACTTTAACCTGTCTCGCCATTCAATGACAGACCTGCGGGTGGCTATCTTACAACAGAAAAACTTCAAAAACAGACTCCGAGAGACTGCTGAGCTGGAATTGATATGCAAACTAGATACAATCAACTCAGGATTGAATAAGGACTGGGAATGGCTGAGCCATTACAAACATTGAATCTATCTCCCCTTGTAAGTATTCTCACACTTCTTATCAAACTGTCTGTACTGAGCTAGCTTGATTATCACTTCAAAAGTTTTTTTTCTCTTACTTAATTGGCCTCTCAGAGTTGGTAAGACAACTCCCACCTGTTCATGCTCTCTGTATGTGTGTATATATATCTCCTCAATATATATTCCACTTTATATGCATCCAAAGAAGTGGGCTGTAGCCCACAAAAGCTTATGCTCTAATAAATTTGTTAGTCTCTAAGGTGCCACAAACAATAGCATAGGAATTCAAGATTCTTCATTCTTCTCACCATTCAAATTCTAACACTCTAGCCACTCACACCCCTTCCATCTTCTGCCAATTTATTCTAGAAACTTTACAACTGCCAGTCACAGTGACTCAGCCTCCAAGGCGAGCCACAGGCCAAAGAATGCCACTTGCAAAACATTCTTCACACATCCTTGGAACTAGCTTTGTCCTCAACTGTCAGCAATGACAAAAGCTTACTTTTACGAGCAGTGCCTCTAGCAGAGAGTTTTATTATTATTAATTATTTGTACTGCGGTAATGCATAGAGGTCCTAGCCCCATTGTGCAAGGCATTATACACCATATAACAAAGGCTCTCTCTGCCCCTAAGCGTTTATACTGCATTTCCCTTATATCTAGCTCTCCACATATTTTAATTTCCCCCCTACATTTCTAGCCTCCCTGCTGTCACCTTACCCTCTCCTGCCCTGATACGTTTGCAAAACCTCTGACTCTGTATTCTATTCTTGCAATCCCCATCCAAGCATACGTATAATGATTTCCAAACACTGAGGGTACATCTTCACTACCCGCCGTATCGGCGGATAGCAATCGATTTATCCAGGATTGATATATCTTGTCTCGTTAAGACGCAATATATCGATCCCTGAACGTGCTCACCGTCGACTCCAGAACTCCACCAGAGTGAGTGGCGGTAGCGCAGTCGACGGGGGAGCCGTGGCCATCGATCCCGCGCCATCTGGACCCCAGGTAATTCGATCCAAGATACTTCGACTTCAGCTACGCTATTTGCGTAGCTGAAGTTGCGTATCTTGGATCAATCCCCCACCCCTAGTGTAGACCAGCCCTGACTTTTGTATTCTCATTTTGCATGAAATAGCAGCTGACTCAGCCACAGTAGAACAAGTTCAGCTCAGTGGCAAACAATTTCAGTCTGAGCCTGCTCTCACTGAAGTCACTGCAAAAACTACTATTAACTTCAGTGAAAATCAATATTGCTGTAGCCTGTGCTTCATTTCATATTATCCTTCAACATATAAATATACATTTTCTTTCAATTTCCCTGTAATAAATTCAGTTTAATTTCTTTCTGATCCTCACCCCTCCCCCTTTTTTCTCAAATGAATTTAACACGTAGTTGGAATAGCTGTAAAACGACTTCAAATATGCTGGAATTGACTTGATAGTTATCTGCCAGATGTTATTCCTAGCCCAGAAAAAAAGGTAAATATAAACATGTTAAATAGTCTCATCTGAATTATGTAAATTAGGCAATTTAGCAATAAAACCTGAAGGGACTTGTTAGCATGTTAAATAACCCTCTAACTTTCTTTACACTATTAAAATACTACCTTTTTACAAAAAGTTAAATATGTCAATGTCAACAATTTAACTGCAAATGGAAGCCTTTTATAAAGTTCATAAATGATAGATTTTTATATAATAAAGGTAATTTACAGAAATAAAAGAGTAGATCCAAAATAGTTACAAATACTTAGATGTTTGTTAGTCTGATTAATTTCTGAGTTGATATTTGGATTTGTTTTGTTTTTCCATATTGTAAGTATATTGTTAGTGCTTGTGAAAGGCAATGGGTTGACAGTCCCGCAAAGAAGAGTTCTCCATTTATCCACAAAACAGTTAGGGCAGGATCCATGAAGGGATTTAAGCATTGCAATGCTGAGTATCGTGGTGTCTAACATTTAGGTGCTGAGAAAATAACAGGAACACCACAATCCACAAAGCTGAGTTAGGCACCTAAACTCCTTATACGATGCATGGGGAGAGATAAGTGCCTTAGAATGCGGTCCTCAAAAGCCAATTGCCTAAGCTAGCTCATGGGAGATGCTGACTAGAGGGGTGTGTGCTAAACCCATTCCCTTCCTCAGAGATAGGTGCCTACGCAGGGGTTCAGGGATGCTACGAAATTAGGTCGATATTATAGAAGTCGATTTTTAGAAATCAATTTTATACAGGCAATTGCGTATGTCCACACTAAGTGCATTAAGTCGGCAGAGTGTCCTCACTACAATGGCTAGCATCGACTTATGGACCAGTGCACTGTGGGTAGCTATCCCATAGTTCCCATAGTCTCTGCTGCCCATTGGAATTCTGGGTTAAGCTCCCAATGCCTGATGGGGCAAAAACATTGTCACGGGTGGTTTTGGGTACATGTCATTAGTCACCCCTCCCTCCATGAAAGCAACGTCAGACAATCGTTTCGCGCCTTCTTCCCGTGCAGACGCCATACCACGGCAAGCATTGAGCCCACTCAGCTCAGCTCACCGCCACCGCTGGTATTGTGTCCTGGGTGCTGCTGTCAGGACTGCTAACCGTAGTCATCCACTGCTTCCACTGCAACTCGGCTCTCCTGCTCTTGTAAATGTGTTCAGTCTCAATAGCAAATTTTTCTAGAAATCTGTGTGGTGCTAATGGTCATCATCCACTGCTTCCGCTGCAACTCAGCTCTCCTGCAGATGCCATACCACGGCAAGCATGGAGCCCGCTCAGCTCACCATCACCGCTGCTGTTGTGAGCATTGTAAACACCTCGTTCATTATCCTTGAGTACATGCAGAACTGGGCTAAGAGACGCCAGCACGAGGAGGATTTTGATGAGGACATGGACGCAGACGTTCCTGAAAGCACAGGCTGTGGCAATTGGGACATCATGGCAGCACTGGGGCTGGTTGATACAGTGGAACGCCGATTCTGGGCCAGGCAAACAAGCACAGACTGGTGGGACCGCATAGTGTTGCAAGTATGGGATGATTCACAGTGGCTGCGAAACTTTCGCATGCGTAAGGCCACTTTCCTGGAACTCTGTGAGTTGCTTTCCCCCACCCTGAAGCGCAGGAATACCAAGATGAGAGCTGCCCTGACAGTTGAGAAGTGAGTGCTGATAGCCCTGTGGAAGCTTGCAATGCCAGACAGCTACCGGTCAGTTGGGAATCAATTTGGAGTGGGCAAGTCTATTGTGAAAGCTGCTGTGATCCAAGTAGCCAATGCAATCGTTGATGTTCTGTTATCAAAGGTAGTGACTCTGGGAAATGTGCAGGTCATAGTGCATGGCTTTGCTGCAATGGGGTTCCCTAACTGTGGTGGGGCAATAGACGGAACACCTATCCCCATCTTGGCACCGGACCACTTTGCCAACCAGTACATAAATCGCAAGGGGTACTTCTCAATAGTTCTGCAAGCACTAGTGGATCACAAGGGACATTTCACCAACATCAACGTGGGACGGGCGGGAATGGTGCATGATGCTCACATCTTTAGGAACTCTGGGCTGTTTAAGCAGCTGCAAGAAGGGACTTACTTCCCAGACCAGAAAATTACCATTGGGGATGTTGAAATGCCAATTGTTATCCTTGGGGACCCCACCTACCCCTTGCTCCCATGGCTTATGAAACCTTACACAGGCAGCCTGGACAGTATTAAGGAGCAGTTCAACTATAGGCTGAGCAAGTGCAGAATGGTGGTAGATGTGCCTTTGGACGTTTAAAAGCTCGCTGGCGCTGTTTGCTGACTAGGTCAGACCTCAGCACAACCAACATTCCCATTGTTATTGCTGCTTGCTGTGGGCTCCATAATATCTGTGAGAGTAAGGGGGAGACGTTTATGGCGGGGTGGGAGGTTGAGGCAAATTGCCTGGCGTCCGATTATGAGAAGCCAGACACCAGAGCGATTAGAGGAGCACAGCAAGGCATGCTGCGCATCAGAGAAGCTTTGAAAACCAGTTTCATGACTGCCAGGCTTCGGTGTGACAGTTGTGTGTGTTTCTCCTTGATGCAAACCCGCCCCCTTTGTTGATTTTAATTTCCTGTAAGCCAACCACCCTCCCCCTTCGAAATAAAGTAGCTATTGTTTTGAAATCATGCATTCTTTCTTTAATAATTACAAAAAAAATTAGATCACGGACAAGGTAGCCCAGGTGGGTTGGGGGACGAGGGTAGGACAAGGCCAAATTGTTTATTGTAGCCACACTACAAATCAAACTGCTTGAATGACAGCCTTCTGTTGCTTGGACCATCCTCTGGAGTGTAGTGGCTGGGTGCCCAGAGCCTTCCCTCCCCCCCCCCCCGCCACGTTCTTGGGCATCTGGGTGGGGAGTCTATGGAACATGGGGAGGAGGGTTGGCGGATATACAGTGGATGCAGTGGGGATCTGTGCTCTTGCTGGCTTTCCTGCAGCTCCAACACACACTTCATCATGTCCGTTTGCTCCCCCAATAGATGCTTCAGCATGTCCGTTTGCTCCCCCGTTAGCCTTAGCATCGCATCCTGCCTCCGCTCTTCATGCTCACTCAATTTTTTCCTGACCTCTGCCACTGAATGCCTCCATGCATTGAGCTGTGCCCTATCAGTGCGGGAGGACTGCATCAGCTTGGAAAGCATGTCATCGCGAGTGTGTTTTTTTCGTCTTCTAATCTGCGATAACTGCAGAGACAGAGATGATAGGGGGAGAGTAGAAACATTTGCACCTGGGGGGAGATAAAAAGGGAGAGTAAAACTGGGTTGGCTTCTTACGCCTTCATAACATGTGGGAATGTTTTCAAACTGCAGCGCCCCCCTTGCCCAGAACAAGCAATGGGTTGGGTTTCACATTTAAAAGGAGGGGCTGCAGTATTCAGGTATAGAATCATAGAATCATAGAATCATAGAATATCAGAGTTGGAAGGGACCTCAAGAGGTCATCTAGTCCAACCCCCTGCTCAAAGCAGGACCAATTCCCAGCTAAATCATCCCAGCCAGGGCTTTGTCAAGCCGGGCCTTAAAAACCTCCAAGGAAGGAGACTCCACCACCTCCCTAGGTAACGCATTCCAGTGTTTCACCACCCTCCTAGTGAAATAGTTTTTCCTGATATCCAACCTGGACCTCCCCCACTGCAACTTGAGACCATTGCTCCTTGTTCTGTCATCTGCCACCACTGAGAACAGCCGAGCTCCATCCTCTTTGGAACCCCCCTTCAGGTAGTTGAAGGCTGCTATCAAATCCCCCCTCATTCTTCTCTTCTGGAGACTAAACAATCCCAGTTCTCTCAGCCTCTCCTCATAAGTCATGTGCTCCAGACCCCTAATCATTTTTGTTGCCCTCCGCTGGACTCTTTCCAATTTTTCCACATCCTTCTTGTAGTGTGGGGCCCAAAACTGGACACAGTATTCCAGATGAGGCCTCACCAATGTCGAATAAAGGGGAACGATCACGTTCCTCGATCTGCTGGCAATGCCCCTACTTATACAGCCCAAAATGCCGTTAGCCTTCTTGGCAACAAGAGCACACTGTTGACTCATATCCAGCTTCTCGTCCACTGTGACCCCTAGGTCCTTTTCAGCAGAACTGCTACCTAGCCATTCGGTCCCTAGTCTGTAGCAGTGCATGGGATTCTTCCGTCCTAAGTGCAGGACTCTGCACTTGTCCTTGTTGAACCTCATCAGGTTTTTTTCTGCCCAATCCTCTAATTTGTCTAGGTCCCTCTGTATCCGATCCCTACCCTCTAGTGTATCTACCATGCCTCCTAGTTTAGTGTCATCTGCAAACTTGCTGAGAGTGCAGTCCACACCATCCTCCAGATCATTAATAAAGATATTAAACAAAACCGGCCCCAGGACCGACCCTTGGGGCACTCCACTTGAAACCGGCTGCCAACTAGACATGGAGCCATTGATCACTACCCGTTGAGCCCGACGATCTAGCCAGCTTTCTATCCACCTTACAGTCCATTCATCCAGCCCATACTTCTTTAACTTGGTGGCAAGAATACTGTGGGAGACCGTATCAAAAGCTTTGCTAAAGTCAAGAAATAACACATCCACTGCTTTCCCCTCATCCACAGAGCCAGTTATCTCATCATAGAAGGCAATTAGGTTAGTCAGGCACGACTTCCCCTTCGTGAATCCATGCTGACTGTTCCTGATCACTTTCCTCTCCTCTAAATGTTTCATAATTGATTCCTTGAGGACCTGCTCCATAATTTTTCCAGGGACTGAGGTGAGGCTGACTGGCCTGTAGTTCCCCGGATCCTCCTTCTTCCCTTTTTTAAAGATGGGCACTACATTAGCCTTTTTCCAGTCATCTGGGACCTCCCCCGATCGCCATGAGTTTTCAAAAATAATGGCTAATGGCTCTGCAATCTCACCCGCCAACTCCTTTAGCACCCTCGGATGCAGCGCATCCGGCCCCATGGACTTGTGCACGTCCAGTTTTTCTAAATAGTCCCGAACCACTTCTTTCTCCACAGAGGGCTGGTCACCTTCTCCCCATGCTGTACTGCCCAGTGCAGCAATCTGGGAGCTGACCTTGTGCGTGAAGACAGAGGCAAAAAAATCATTGAGTACATTAGCTTTTTCCACATCCTCTGTCACTAGGTTGCCTCCCTCATTCAGTAAGGGGCCCACACTTTCCTTGATTTTCTTCTTGTTGCTAACATACCTGAAGAAACCTTTCTTGTTACTCTTAACATCTCTTGCTAACTGCAACTCCAAGTGTGATTTGGCCTTCCTGATTTCACTCCTGCACGCCTGAGCAATATTTTTATACTCCTCCCTGGTCATTTGTCCAATCTTCCACTTCTTATAAGCCTCTTTTTTGCATTTAAGATCAGCAAGGATTTCACTGTTTAGCCAAGCTGGTCGCCTGCCATATTTACTATTCTTTCTACACATTGGGATGGTTTGTTCCTGCAACCTCAATAAGGATTCTTTAAAATACAGCCAGCTCTCCTGGACCCCTTTGCCCTTCATGTTATTCTCCCAGGGGATCCTGCCCATCTGTTCCCTGAGGGAGTCAAAGTCTGCTTTTCTGAAGTCCAGGGTCCATATTCTGCTGCTCTCCTTTCTTCCTTGTGTCAGGATCCTGAACTCGACCATCTCATGGTCACTGCCTCCCAGGTTCCCATCCACTTTTGCTTCCCCTACTAGGTAGATCTGCAACAAACACCTATTCCCACCCCAATGCCTGGCTATTCTCCAGGATGATCCCTTTTAGCCAAGAGCAAACAGCCCAGCATGAATGGGGTCTTTTTACTGTTCCCTTACAAAAATTCCCCTATTTCAACCAGGTGACCATGAACACTATTGCTTTTAAACCCTGTATTGTAGTTACAAATGTGCACTCACCAGAAGTGCTTTCTCCGGCTTCAGGGTCAGGGATTCTGACTTGGGAGGGTATTGGCTCCAGGGTGATGAAAAGTTCCTGGCTGCTGGGGAGAACGGATTCACTGCTTGCCTGCTGCACATTCTCCTCCTCCTCCTCTTCCTCATCCACAAAATCCTCCTCCGTTTTCCGTGAGACTCCCCCTTTGCAGGTGTCCACGGACAGTGGTGGGATAGTGGTAGGGTCCCACCTAGAATGCCATGCAGCTGTTCATAGAAGCAGCACGTTTGGGGCTCTGACCCAGAGCAACTATTTGCTTCCTTTGTCTTTTGGTAGGCTTGCCTGAGCTCCTTAACTTTCATGTGGCACTGCTGTGTGTCCCTGGTGTAGCCTTTGTCCAACATGCCCTGTGAGATTTTGGCAAATATATTTGCATATCTTCTTTTGGATCAGAGTTCTGCCTGCACAGATTCTTCTCCCCATACAGCAATCAGATCCAGTGTCTCCCTTTCAGTCCATGCTGGAGCTCATTTGCGATTCTGGGACTGCATGGTCACCTGTGCTGCTGAGTGCAGCTGAGCTCGCCACACTGACCAAACAGGAAATGAAATTCAAAAGTTCCCGGGGCTTTTCCAGTGTACCTGGCTAGTGCATCAGAGTTCAAAGTGCTGCCCAGAGCGGTCACAATGGAGCACTCTGGGATAGCTCCCGGAGGCCAATACCATTGATTTGCGTCTGCACTACCCCAAATTTGACCCAGCAAGGTCGATTTTAGCACTATTCCCCTCACCGGGAAGGAGTACAGAAGTCGATTTTAAGAGCCATTTAGGTCGATGGTATGAGGTTGGTTGTGTGGATGTGGTCATTTTTAAATTGACCTAATGCGGCTAAATTTTACCTAACCCCGTAGTGTAGACCAGGGCTAAGAAGGGGAACCCACTGCCTGGAGTCAGGTCACCAGAGGAGGCGGTGGTGCCACCACATACCATATAACTTTTAGCCAGTGGTTAGTGCACTCACTTGGCATATGGGAGATCCAGGGTCAGGGGGAGAGAAGGGATTTGACCGGGGGAGGGGGGATCTTCCAGTGTTCAACTGCTCTAACCACTGAGCTATGGGATATTCTGATATGCAGTTCTCTCAGTCTCTCCTATGGAAGCTGTTCCAGTGTGTATAAATAATGAAAGGGTGATGGGAACAAGGGGACTAGACCTAGGGTCTCCCACTGACCTACAGAGTCACTCTCTCTCACCTAGTGACTATTTAAGTATTTGTCAACAGTGAACAGTCATTGGGCCAGAGGGAGTGGGGGTCAAGGGGAAGAGAGGACTCTGTAATTCAGTGGTTAGGACACCCACCTACGTACGGCTCTTCGGCGGCAATTCGGCAGCAGGTCCCTCAGTCCCTCTAGGAGGGAAGGACCTGCCGCTGAATTGCCGCCGAAGAATGAAGCAGCGGCGGTACAGCTGCCACCGAAGTGCCACCGATTGCGACTTTTTTTTTTTTTTTTGGCCACTTGGGGCTGCAAAAACACTGGAGCCGGTCCTGCAGGGCAGGGAGTTAATATTGTCACTTACTATTTTTCTATGGTGTAAATATATGTGGAATACAGAGAAGCATTTCTGGGTACCACATTACCATAAAGACACTGAGAAATTAGAATGAGTGCAGAGAAGAACACCAATTATTACTAGGAGGCGGGAGGGACTAATTTATGAGAAAAGGTTTAAAATGCTAAAATATGAATGTATGGCTTTGGATTGTGCAATGGAGTATATGGTAACAGTCAACTCATATTTGAGGAGCATCAGCACTAAGTCAGGCAAGGAATTATTTTGTGTGGTGCACAGAGATATAATGGAATGAAATGAAGAGAGAGAAAATTAGCAGGGATATCAGGCTTAACTTCCCTGAGAGTATTACTGATCTGGGAAAGCGAAGTCCCATTGCTTGGGACATTCATATCTAGCTGAATAAAACCCTATAAAATGTAACGTAGGGAATAATATCACACTGGCAAGGAGATGGACTGTATAAACTGAAAAGTCTCCTCTAGTTCTAACTTCTATGATTCTTAGGTAGTATGGACCTGATCCAAAGTCTATTGAAGTCAGTGGAACAACTCCAATGGACTTCAATAGGCTTTGGATCAGGCCATGTATTATTTTTGTTTTGTTGTTGGGCTGTAAATGCTTTTATATAGGCAGATTCTAACAGGGAATTGTTTAAGGGACTACCAGAGCCAAATCCTCCAAGATATTAAGCCTCTCTTGGATGGTACTTCTCTCAGCTCCTCTTAACGTCAAGGAGAGCACACAATGTGCCTCCCAGGATCAGGCCCCTAGTTCTTTGAATTGTTGTGTTTTCTCGTTTCTCTGACAAAGTTGCAGTGAAAAGGGTCACGCAGTGGGGATGAATAATGAAAGAGTTCCTCTTGTTAAAGCAGAGTCAGAAAAAACTACGGGAACTCTGAAAAACAGAGCTGCTTGTCACTATGCTCTGATGCTTGACATATTTCCACTTTTACTATCACCAGGCTCTCCACTGGAATATTTTCACTGCATTTTTTATGATGCTATCCTGTGTTAATCTTCGATATGATTGATATGGAGGACATTTTAGAGAGGTTTTTCTAGTACTGTATCTACCTTTTCTTTGATGTTAATCCCATGCAGATGATGTATATGAATTGTTTAATGAGATAAATCAGGGGGTTAAATTAAAGATACACCAGTGAATAAATTCCTATCAGCACAAAGAAAGTTTTTAGCCAGTACCGATGAGAAAGTAAAACTGGATGAGGTTAGATTAATGTGTATGAATTACGGATGGGTTGCAGGGAATTACAAGGAAATTACTCCACAGAGGTTTCGGTGACAGTATAAACCATAGGACTAAAGCTGGACACTGAGATTAATTAATTTCCTGTATCGCTATAGCCCTATTTCTAGTTGATATAATCCCCCACAATAAATCTGGATAAAAAGGCTAGTTTAGGCGCACTTCCTTGCAATGTAAATACTAATAATCATGGAAAGCCACCAGCTAAAACACTCCTTAATATCCAGACTAACCAACCTCAAATGGCAGGCCTTTCCACTCAAACGTGCTCACGGTTGCCTTACCCCCAAAACAAACATCCCTTCTCTTTCCACCTACAACTACCCACAATGCACATGTTCAGCTGCTCAAAGTCACACTTAAACACACCACCATTCTACTATAAGCAAAGTTAAGAAGATACCTTACTGAAAGACATGTGCTTCCTTTAGAATTGCATTTGTTATTATTACCTACAATACTCTGAGCCTGGAGATGAGATTGAGATTTTCAGGAAATGAATGTGTTTATTATGGGCAGTTGTATACTGGAAGTGGAAAAGGATTTGTTGTGGCAGTGTGGAGTCTGGGACTGTGTTTGGGTATTAGGTGGTTAAGCATGTGACTGGCAGATGGTCCAGATGTCTTAACTAGTGTGACCTCCATAGCAGAGCTACAAACTGTGTTTCAGACAACTTTTCGACAAGTCTTCCCCTAACCCTATTGCCTCCCACCATATTCTAGCCCATAAAGGCAACAAAAGGCTTAGAGATTTTCTCATTTTTCTCCCACTGGGTAGCAACGGAAGTGTCTAATGAATTATAACAGTGCCATGCCTCAGTTTCTTCTCTTCCAGGCTTTTCAAAATATTTCACACACAAAAGGCTTTCAGAAGTCCAGTCACCATAGCCTTCCTTAGTTGAAGTTCAAAAAACAAACATAAAACGTCTTCCACCCCAGCTTTATGCTCCCCTTCTCCCAAGGTACTGGAGTTGGAGAAGTCACAAGTCTGGTGTTCCCCTCTAAAGAAAAACAAAAATCTCCAGCCAGACTTTCTACCCAGCTACCAGGCCTCTGTTTTTCTCACCCCGGAGGCTTGGTTTAGTTACATGACCATCTACCACATGAGGTAATTCATTCTCTTCACCTGGGGAGGCAAATCAGCTGAGTCACAAGTGGGCTTTAGAATGGAATAGTTCTTTTATAGTGTTTGAATTTTCAGTACTGACCTTATGTCTGAATTATGAGGAGGATGACTGAATGTGTGAAACCTGAGGTGTCTCAGGGGTATAAATGGTATATTTTAAAAAGACTATGAAGAAACACCAAGAGCTAAATTTCAGAAATAAAGGATTTTAAAATATTTCAAATGGGCAGAAAGTTCTTTTCCATAATAGGAAATTTATAGAAAATTGCAGTTATGATATTGTTTGAATTAATGTTAAATCTGTAGATTAAATTCAAGAGCAGTGAATGAAAATTAGGGGATTTAAAACCAAGCAAATCTCAGTGCACCCTCAACTATGCAGTCAAAACAAATGCCTCTGCAGTATGTTTTTTCACACCCCCGATGGACAAAAGTTTTACTGACAAAAGTGCTAGTGTAGAGAAAGCCTTATCTGAAGAAAGGGTGTCACACACCAACTTGCACCAAAATAAGTAAATCATCTCCAATTCACACTCTTATTTCATAGACTAACAGACGTATTGGAGCATAAGCGTCCGATGAAGTGGGTATTCACCCATGAAAGCTTATGCTCCCATACGTCTGTTAGTCTATAAGGTGCCACAGGACTCCTTGTTGCTTTTTACAGATCCAGACTAACACGGCTACTCCACTGATACTCTTATTTCAGGGCATGTTTGTGATAGACCAGCCTTTAGCTTAATCTGGTTGATTAGGCTATACTGAAACAAGCCACTCTTAAACCAAAATAACAGTGTCTACATATAAACTTGCACTGCTTTAACTAAATCAGTTTCAAAATACCCCTTTAGTTAAACCAGTGCAAATCTATGTGTAGATGAGACCTATATGGAGTCTCTACACCTTCTTTACTACATAGCTGCTTTGTTTTGTTTTTAGTAAGGCTGCAACTTGATAAGGGGCCTGATCCAGTGAGGTCCCAAGTGCCCTTAGCTCCCACTGACTTCAACATTTTTATTCTAGAATTTACACATTTTTTTTAGCAGTTGGGTGAAGCATCACAATGTTTTTGTAAAAAAACCTCACTAAATAGGGCTGATATTTGATCATTCCTTTCTATCGTTGTCTAAGTGCAGGTGGATTTTGAATTTTAGAAGGGAGGATGAGTTATGTATCATAACACAAAAATGGTCTGCCTCAGAAACAAGGGTGTGGTAGCAGACTGCTTAATGTGGATTTTTCCCCCCTACACTGTATTTCATTTCAAGCTACACAAGCCCTAGAATAATAAAATAAATTATAATAGAATGGTTGGGTAGCATAGGGACCAGAACATAAAATAACTAGTGCAGCAAAATAGGGTATGAAATTCCAAAACACATTTACCTTCCCTCTTGGGAAGGGACTCAAAGTGCCCCTGTGATGTTGTAACATTATCACCACAGAAGGTTTTTAAGATTTGAATGCTGTTTTCTTGTTTCTCTACACTTAATAAATAAATAATGATAATAATAAAAGCAGAAAAAGCTGCTTGCAACCTATTCTCAAGATTAGTTTTCCATTTCCTAATTATTTCTTTCATCTCTGTAGCATTCAACTTAGCCCTCTTGAGCTGCAAAATACATCCATTAAACATGCAAAATATTGTGAGCAAAAAATCCGATCCACCTTATCATCATTTGCATTGTGTCCCTGGTTCAGCAATGTACTTAACTGCTTAAAGTTTAAGCATGTATTTGAGTAGGCACGTTCATTTCAAAGGATGCTTAAAGTCAGGCACAATGCTAGTACAATCTGGGTCTCTGTGAACTTTTCCATAATAAAACCCGAGATTCATTTAGAATGTTTAATTCACTCTGAAAGTGAAAATAAGTACAACTTCTCTATTTGTGGACATTTAAAGACTCAATAACAGGGAACAAAAAGTAACAAAGGCATCCTTTCCAAATTTACAGAGAGAGCATTCTTCAATTGATTCTGTCACTCTGCTGATGGGGAGAATTGCTTGAATATTTTATAAGGAAAGATTCTGTATCAAAGCTGATTTTACCAATCACTCTTTGAACAAAATAGTGCATAGCTGGTTCTGGACAATTAAGAAGAAAAAAGCCTTCCATTCACTTCCTGCTTTTAGTGCTTCTCCCCTAATTTGTGTTTGCTTTTTCTGCATTGTCTGCTACGTCAGCAACATCTACATTGTGTTCTCCTAATTCTTCCTTACATCAGAACTCAAATAGCAAAATGTTTCAGATACATCTTCACCATGACTGTTTGGTAAAGTGGAGCATATACTTCACCATCACTCACAATATAGCACCTTAATGAACTGCTGTGTCAGTACTTAGGAGGAAGCTTTTAAAGACATTCTATTTAGTGCTACCTCTGCTTACGAGTCATACTTGCAGCACTGCTGCTCCCTCGATCTTTAACACCAAAGACATTTCCTTGAAAAGATAATTTTTTTGTGTTCAAGAGTTCATCAACTCTATAGGGCTGTTTCACAAACCATTGGGGAACTGGAATGGAAAGGAGCATGGGAATATGGATCATAAGAAACCTTTTTTCCCCCTAACCCATTGTTTGTGTTTCTGCATCCAATCCATTTCCAGTCATATACTCTTAACTTTGATTATTGATCCCTCGCCCACTTACGCAAATATAGTTTAAACTGTGGTTCTCTCCCCAAATATATAGTTCAGATTTTGTTAGTCTCTTCATTGTAAAACCCTTTAATTTTGAGGTTGTATTTGAAATCCCAACCCTCTGTCCGCACTACTTGGTTGAGCAGCAGGCGGTAGTGTTTGCGGAAGAGGAGAGGGAAAGAGTGGGTCAAAAGTATTTCCTTATCTCCATGTTAGGAATCCTAGCCGAAGCTCAGAGCAACATGCACTGTCTGGATGCTGCTCACGTAGCCTGACAGGTAAAAGCAATAGTATCCCAAACTCTGCCCTAGGACGGAGTACCTCAGAATTACAAATACAACCTCAATATTAACTGCTTTTTTTAATAGGGTGTTTTATATGCATAATTGGGTTTTACCAGAAAGAGTGTAATCTGAAGAGATTTGATCAAAAGATGATGAAAACCATGCTGTAAGGTGTTTGCCTGTGCAGGGCAGGGGGAGAATGCTCAGAAACATTTCACAGGGGGGAATGAATCATTTTGGAATTAAATTATTTAAAAAATAAGAAAGAAGACATGAAGGACCTGATCCTGTGAGGTGCTGATTGCCTCCTGCTAAGTACCTTAGCTCCCATTGGAGTCAATTATAGATCGGGGGATGTGCAGAGTTTGAGTGGGAGACAGAGCACCTATATGATGAGAATCAAAAAGGAGAAAACTGCAGTTTCTGACGATGAGTCAGCCCCTGGAAAAGTTAATCCACCTCGTTCCTCAAAGGCTACTTCCATATCATAATTCCTGTCCTTCTATTATCTGTAGACCCCACAATGGCACCCCAGCAGGCTTTCAGCCTGGCTTCCCCAGTTGATGGTAGGAGCACAAACTTCAGGACTGCATTACTGGTGGTCACTGCTGCTGGGCTGTCAACAAACAGAAAACAGACACACTTAGAAGCTCTGGAAATATTAACAGTGCTACAGACCAGCAGGGAGTAGAAAACGAACTCACCTAAACATCAAGGAAAACGTTTTGCCTATTTAGGGCCCAGTCCTACAAAGGGCATATCGGGGTGGGGAACTAATCCAAGCCTGTAGGGATAACAGCTTTACTCTCTCCAGAAAATCATACTTATTTCTCACTTCAGGCCATAGTTTACATGAGACCTCATACTTAAGGTTGCCCTCTGTCCTGAAATTGGCAGGATAAAGACAATATTCATGGGTCTGTCCTGCAAACAGGACAGATTCAGTTAGGATTAAAGATTTTTGGAATCCAGACTGTATGATCCAAAGGGAGCCAGGAGGGAACTGTAAGTCAGAGACAAAGTAGCAGGTGGAAGCACAGTTAACAGCTGTCTGCTGATGGCTGACTATATAATTGCTGACATTTGAAAAAAAAAATCTATAGACAATTTCCCAAATAAATCAGGAGGCCTGAGCCCTGCTGCCCCCACCAGAGGCATGTCTGTCTTCTTGGAGTTTTAGGATGCTTTTAAAATATATATCTATACTATCTCAAATGAGATCTCAAAACAGTTATTTTTAGGCTTTCCTTAAATCTTTAAGCAAGCCAAACATCCATTAAATTCTTCATTATTTCCACCAGTCTATGATGCTTCCACACCGTGATTCCATGCTATGGCAGCATACTCCTCTGTGACTAAAGCAATAACTAAATATCACTCAAAATGAATGCTGAGGAAATTCACAAGGTTCAAGTCTGGAGAATGTAGATTCTTATCCAGACCTATGGAGGCTCCCAACACACCCTATGACAATCCCACACAAGCCATCTCTCCTCTGAGCAAGCCTTTGACTTACCTCTCACCTGTTATCTTCTCAGAGGAGAAACCTAGTGGCTATCTGGGTAACTGGGGCCTCTTGAAAGGCTTGCTCCCTCTTATTGCATCTGCATGCCCCCCTTCACTCTCTTTCCCTGTTCTATCCTTCCTCCTTCCAGAGGCTGTCAGAGAACTTTCATTAGCTTCTACCTTTGGAGCATCCATCTTCCATTGAAGCCCTCCTCTCATCTCCACCACCATTGGGTTCCCCCACTCTTCTCTCCCTTTTCCTTTCTACCACCCAGCATGGGGATCCTTCCTTCATCCCCTTCCATGTTGTACCTTGGGACAGACTTACAAAGGTATTTTAGGCACCTAAAAGGATTTTAAAACATGCCTGAAAGTCAATAGGAGTTCTGCTTCTAACTCTGCTTCTAACTTTTGTAAATGATGTGCCCAAATACTTTTGTAATATTTGACCCCTGCTGTCTCCTCAATATTGAGGTGCTCAATTGCTGACTGCCTGAGATGCTGGCAGGCTAGTAGTTCAGGACACTTTTGGAACATAAGGAAATGCTCAGAAGCACTTGGAGCAGCAGCCTCTGTTGGCTAAATAGAAGAACTGCACCAACATGTTTTTATACCCAGCTGCTCCACCCAGAAATAAGTATCTCGGACAGAGATCAAGGATTCAAGAGTAGACGTATGACAAGAGTCCATCTAAGGAGGCTGGGAAGGAGGGTTGTGGGGCAGAGAAGGCTGAGATGGAAATCTGTCCATAGGTCTCCAAAATTTTCTGTGGAAAAGCCTGAAAGTTTGATGGATAAGGGTCTCATTTAAACTTAATATACTTATGTGTACAAGAGCATTTGAAAAGCCAGGACATAATTTTTGGGTTGGGGACATAAATTATGATTTTGTCTTGCTGTTCTTAACTGGCTGCTGCAGAAAAGTTTGAGGTCAGTGAGGAACAAGCAACAGGAAATACTCCCAATGAACAATATTCCTGGTTTCATGCAAATAACCTTTGAGCCGAGTAATAAAAAGTGAAGACATAGAACTAAAGTAGGACAAATCCACAGAATTATTTCCAAATGGAATGTCTTCAAGCTTTCAGTAAGTTTTCAACAGCTCTTTAACATAATGGTACAAATTAAAGAAGATGTACATTAATGTGCCTTTAATTTATTTCATCACTGCAAACAGTAAGGAGGCAAGTGATGGGACATTAGCTAGGAAGGGCTCTGAGTTACTACAGAGAATTCTTTCTCAGGTGTCTGGGTCTTGCCCTCATGCTCAGGGTCTAACTGATCACCATACTTGGAGTCAGGGAGGAATTTTCCCCTGGGTCAGATTGTCAGAAACCCCGTGGCAGGGGTCGCCTTGCTCTGCAGCATGGGGCATGGTGTCACTTGCAGGTTTAAACTAGTATAAATGGTGGATTCTCTGTAACTTGAAGTCTTTAAATCATGATTTGAGGACTTCTATAATAAACCTATAACCTCTGGCTGAGTTACTGGAGTGGATGGGTGAGTAATGTGGGTGTCCTGTAATGTGCAGGAGGTCAGACTCGATGATCATGATGGTCCCTTCTGCCCTTAAAGTTTATGGGGTAGTATGGTCTAGTGGTTAAAGCTGGGGACTGAGCATCAGGAGACCAGTTTTATTTATTTCTGGTTCTGCCAAAGACTTCCTGTTGACCTTGGGCAATTAACTCATTTAATCTTTCTCTGTGCTTCAATTTCCTTATCTGTAAAATGAAGATTAAAAACATCACTTATCCAGCTTTAAGGGCTTTGAGATCCTCAGGTGCCAAACATAGTCTAAGTGCAAACTATTATCTTTATTATAAATAGCAAAATCTCACAGGCATCTCTAAGAGCCGTAGATGTTTGTCAGAAAGGCACCAATACCAATATATTTCCAGTGAAGAACACCACACTGCCTTGGTACAGCCACAGGATCCTTCAGGCATTAGCTTAGTGAGGATAAAATTAATTACAGTATTTTGAAATCATAGTATGCAATGCTGAGCTTTACCTGATTCCCTTAAGCTCCATCACAAAGGAACGGCACATTTTTTCTCCATTGAGACATCTAAGGCATTACTTCCCGGTTAACATAAAGTTGTTCTTATTTTTGCAGTTTAAATATAAAAATGTTCTCATTGCCATCAGTAGCAGCAGCAGCTATTTATTCTTCTCTAAATCAGCACAAGCAGAGCCTGACCCTACGCATAGGAAGCTCTCCCATCGGCGTGGTAGCATCTTCACTAAAGCGCGACAGCGGTGCCGTTGTGTCACTGTAGGTCTTGCCTTCACGTATAGCGCTAAGTAAGGCAAAACATCCACCGAGGCAGCAGGGCATCATTCATTTTACTACATGGGAGCAGGGAATCGTTCCATTGACTCCAAAGGGGGTTGGATCAGGCGCTGGTCTTGGTGCACCCATTTAAGCAGAAGTTCTGTGCCTCCACACTTTGCAGGCACCCTATATGCCCTTCCAGCTTCCTGCAGAGGGAAAATATATAATCAGTATATAGTCCTGATGGAGATCTTAAAATGTTAGAGACTGGAGCTTCTAGCAATGGTAAAGGAGTGGATTAGGACTCAGAAGCTGATAGCTATCCATATATTCTTCCCCTGAAGAGAGATAAAAAGAAAAGTAAGAAGCCCCCACAGCCAGCTAGCAGGCACAGATCCTCTGCTTAAATGGGTCTAACCAGGCCTTGATCCAATACCCTTTGGAGTCAATGGAATGACTCCCTACTCCCATGCAGTAAACAGAATGGGGCCCTTCTGCCTCAATGAATACTTAGCCTGATTTAGAAGCATCAAGTCAGGCTCAGCGTATTCTACAGATTTAAAGAAGAATAAATAGTTGCTGCTACTTCATATGGCAACAGAACATTTTACATGTAATGAAACTGCAAAAACAAGAATAGAGCACTCATTTCTCACCCCCCCCAATCAGTGGGGCTTCAGAGCAAAATGTCCCATTGGAGGGGGCAAACCTACCTCTCATAGAACAGTCTGGAAGACACTTGTCAGGGGATCAGCTTCACCAGTGATGGTGTTGGCCAGGGATTGGCAACCTTTGGCACATGGCCCACCAGGGTAAGCACCCTGGCGGGCTTGGCCGGTTTGTTTACCGGCCGCGTCCGCAGGTTCGGCCGATCATGGTTCCCACTGGCCGCGGTTCACCGTTCCAGGCCCATGGGGGCTGCAGAAGCGGCAGCCAGCACATCCCTCGGCCTGCGCTGCTTCGCGCAGCCCCCATTGGCCTGGAGCAGCAAACCGCGGCCAGTGGGAGCTGCAATCGGCTGAACCTGCGGACATGGCAGGTAAACAAACCAGCCCGGCCCGCCAGGGTGCTTACCCTGGCGAGCCGCGTGCCAAAGGTTGCTGATCTCTGGTGTAGACAACATAGCATTCTCACCCTTCTACTAACTAGAGCCATCTGGAAAATGGTTTTCCCAGCCTGTCTCTTTTTTGAGATTTCAAAGATTATTCCTGGCTCAATATGGGATAAGAAAGGTCATAAAATCTCAAAAAAATTCACGAACCAAAAAAAAAAAATGATTTGGAACAATCAAAATGTTCTGTTTTGATTTTGACCATTTTTAATTTTTTAAACTTAAATTTCAAAACAAAATGTTTCAATTTAGAAAAATTGAAAACTAAAGACAATTTCAAAACTTTATTTTTTCAAATTTTTGAGTTGAAAAATTAATCAAAACAAAACTCTTTCCCATAAAAAGTTTTAGTTTTGACGAACTGGCATTTTCCTATGAAAAAAATTTCATCAAAAAATTCCTGACCAGCCCTACTACTAATACAATATACACTGGATATTGTCCAACTCTAATGTCTCTCTGTTGTATCCTTGTTAACATAGGCCCTTACTTAGGCAAAGCACTTAAACATGTGTTCAATCTTGTGGGACTTAGGTACATGCTTAAATTTAAGCACCAACTTAGATGTTTTGCTGAATTGGGGCCTTAAATAATAACTAACAGACTCAAACTGAGATTCCTCCTGTGCTTCATAGTTCCTAACCTGGCTTCCTGAAAGATCTCTGACCCCTTTCCTTAGAATGACCCAACCATTTTATGCTCCTGAGTTGGAGTTAATATATCCCACCAGGCCTAGCTGCCAAGGTCACATAACAGAATGCAGGTGCATCTCCAAACAAGGTTTCTAGCATCCCCACATGTTGTCACAGCCTTTACTTCAGTAAAAGTATTTCCCGGCAGGTAAGTATGCAGAAGCTATTCCTGAAAACAAATTCTTTGATTATAAGTAAATAGCGGAATTAAGTTTATGTGAGCTAAACAGTATGTAATGCTGTAAATAAGGAAAGGCCTTGAAATCCAGTGCTTTGAGGAAATGTTTTCTAGTCTGAAAAAAAGTTTCCAAAAATAAATTAGTATTAATTCTTCATTCATTTAATTTAATCTGGGGCTGGGGGGAAATGTGGTGGTTTAGCTAAATATATGTATATGGCAGCATTTTACACTTACAGGACAACCCTTACTTACAAAACACCATACAACTGTATACAGTTATGTATCCCTTTACTGGGAATCATGAGGGTTCTAGCATTTGTATTTGCATTGTTGTTAATATAATTTAGATTGATGCTTCTGTTCTTCACAGAATTTAAACACATTTCATGTACAAGATGAAGCTGCTGATAACTTCTTCCTTTCCTGTCACTCTGACCATACCTCCCTCCTTGACTGAATATCTTCTTAGCTTTCTTTTTTCTATTTCATCAAGTCCTTCTTTTCAAGGCCTTCACAGCCATTTCCATTGTTATTATTGTACCTTACTGCACTCCAACCAATTTGGCCACTCTGCCAATGATGTCAACCTTGAATAACCATTTGTCTACTTTGCACACAATCATCTTCACACTTCCTTATTTGAATTCCTGCACAGCCAAATGTACACCTCACGGTCTGATCCAGTGAGGTTCTGAGTGCACTCAGTTCTGAGACTTGAGGTTGCTCAGCACGTCCTGACTGGGTCCTTGTTCTTTAAATCACTGTATGCAGAGAAGAACAATCCAGTAAAAACTAAGGGCAGTCAGGGCCGGCTCCAGGCACCAGCCTGGCAAGCAGGTGCTTGGGACGGCCGCTCCGGAGAAGGGCGGCACGTCCAGCTATTCGGTGGCAATTCGGCAGACGGTCCCTCACTCCCGCTCGGAGCGAAGGACCTCCCGCCGAATTGCCGCCGCAGATCGCGATCACGATTTTTTTTGGCTGCTTGGGGTGGCCAAAACCCTGGAGCCGACCCTGAAGGCAGTAAACGAAAATAAAGACCAGCCCCAGGAAACATTACACCTGTGCAGCTTACTGAAATAAATGTGGTGCCCGGATGTCTCTCCAGAGTGTTTGTGCTGTTTCAGTATCATCAGGATTTGTTACTGAAATGTTAGTGATAAAGATAAACAATGGGATCATATGATCTAATGTGATGAAATTCTCAGATTCAACTAATCATGTCACCTTCTTTTAAGTTTATATACTCTAGAATGTCATGTTCTCCAGCTGAACCATTCCAGGGCAAACAAAAAAACCATCATTTGAAATGGTACTGGAAACAAAGACATAGAATTATATTGCACCTTTTATTTAAATGTTCCCTCCTCACAGCCCTTTGTCACCCCTCAAACAACATGAATAGCTTCTTGTCACAGGTGGATGTAGCTGTTTTATTGAAAGATGATGTTATCCTCCTTTCTGCAAATTTAAATATAGAAGAGTCTATCTACTGCAGGGACAAGCTGCCATTGTGTTCTCTCCCTAATGGTGACTTTACAGTTACTCTTTCTTTCCTTGCCATTTTCCGTATCTGAAAGAAGAGCAATATTGACTGAAACATACAAGTTTTGCTTTGTTTGTAGGAGAAAACTTATCAATGTGGCTTTTTATAAGAAAGATAATTAGCATTTCCAGTAAATTTATAACCCTTAGATTATCTGTTTTTCATGAATGAGATTAACTCAGTCAATAGACATAATGAGATTTTATTATTGTACGCAGTGTTGTAGCCATGTTGGTCCCAGGATATTAGAGACAAGGTGGGTGAGGTAATACCTTTTATTGGACCAACTTCTGTTGGTGAGAGAGACAAGCTTTCCAGCTACACACAGTTGTGTGTATTTAGCTATGACACTCTAAGTACATTTCCCAGATCTGAAGAAGAGCTCTGTGTAAGTTTGAAAGTTGTCTCTCTCACCAACAGAAGTTGGTCCAACAAGATATTACCACACCCACTTGTCTCTCTAATAGCAAAATTCTATCAGTTGCACAAAAGATCATGCTACAAAACAGGAAAATAATTTGAAATTTAATCTTAATACTATATATCTTGTAGTTAAGTTTGAAAATCAGCCACAGAAAACAACGGTCTTGTATGTAAATATATTTGGAGTTGTGATTTTTTTCTCTCATTAGTAACTTACTGTACTCATCTTTGACTATTCCAAAGTCTAGTTTGTAAACTCTTTGAGACTTGGATTGTATTTTACCTCTATTTTATAAAACATCACATAGTAAATACCATTTAACTTTTGTAGAGCATTTTATGGGCTAAATTCTCTTCTGACTTATACCCTGTACAATGCCATTAATTTTAGCCAAATACACAATCCACTAGACCACAAATCAGTTTTCATTTGAAATTTGTACTTTATGTTTAGTGTTCTATTTTCCATTCCATTAACTATAGTATATTTATATTGTTTTTTTTTCCTTTATTGTTTTTTCTCTCATTATAGTTTATGACTTTGTTTTCTTATAAAACCACTTAAAATGGGAACATAAAATAGTTTTTATAAGCCAGTGTTCCAGTACCGGGAATGCAGGAGAAAGAAATTAGGGTAACGCTGATGCTTAGGCTTCCTTTCCTGCCTTCAACAGTACCTGTCATTCCCTCTTTTTACACACAAAAAAGGGGGGGATTACATGGTCAGAGGTCCACTGGTTTTTCAGCAGTATTGTAAAACAATGTTCACCTTCTTCCAGGAACAGATCAGAATAGGCAGGGGCATCTCAACAATTTTGGTCTCAGTTTTCTTAGTCATGGGTCTCAATGTTGTGTGGAGTTAAAGTATTGCATCATTATATAGTGATGGGATGAAGCAAGGGCAAAAGAATAGGAACAAAGCAAGGCCTGGTCTACACTAAAGGTCAACGTTTCATTGACCTAACTCTGTAAGCATCTACACTAAAAAATAACTCCCACCGACGTAACTCACCCACTACACTGACTTAATAATGTCACCTCTGTGAGAGGCGTACTACTTAAATCAACGTACTTAGGTTGATGCAGTGTCAATGTAGACACTGCATTGCTTACATTGACAGTTGCTGCCTTTCAGAAACTGTCCCACAATGCCCCACACCAGCAGTTAAATCGGTGCAAGTACTCCTGGTGAGGACGCATACCACCAACACAAGGAGTGTAATGCTTACTGCAGTGGCTGTACATCGAAGTAACTTAGGTCAAGTTAATTTTGTAGTGTAGATTTGCTTCAAGAAATGTATCTGGGAAGATAATTGTATCCAGAGCAGAGCCAAGCAAGCAGAATTATGTGAATGTGTACAGTGTCTGGAGGTGGGCTTAGTTGGTCCCTGATGTAAAAATGAAGGCTCCAGGGAGAGGAGGGGTCCTTCCCTGGAAAATTTGGGAATATTAATATGATTTCCTTGTTCCCAGCATTTTGGAAGGTATATCAAGACATCACAAGAGCAAGTGATATGCAAAGCCCATGTTCCACATGTCTGATTTTCCATCAGAAGGGAAAGGAAGCTGGCAGCTGGGAATGGGGTTTTCTCCTTCTCTTCTCCCACTAAAGAGGCAGAGCCTGTGGGTGGGACAGATCTTCCGTTGAAGAAGCAGTGATGGATGTGGAAGCCTTTATATGGGACACTTCTCTTTTCAATCCAACAGATGCTTTGGATACTCAGCATCCCTGAAAATCAGGACTCTTACTCTTACAGATGAAGGTGCTTAACTTTAGATCCCCAAGTTTAAACATTTCAGCCCTGATGGCTAGGGTTTGGATGGGCGAGTCCTGCTCTGGAGTTCATGGAAGAAAGTAAGCGAAACAGCTCAGTCAGAGATGGAGGCACAGAGGAAAGGTGGGTCAGTGGGGAGCATGAAGAGGAAGCTTAAAGTTTTTGATAGATAGTTTCAGTTATTTTCCTTGTACTGTTGTGATAATGAGCAGTGAAGTGAGGCTGTAGGGAGACTGTGGGCAGGAAGATCTGTAGAAAGAGCCAAAAGCAGGAAAGAGTTGATGGGGTTGTAGGTATTGAAATGTATCGGGAAGGGAAAATAGCTTATGCAAGATGGCAGAAATGAATGAGGAAAAAATGGAGTATATGCAGGGACTGCATGGATTTTTCTCTGTTAAAAATGCAAACATGCTAAGGTGTTTTTTTCAGCAGTGTGCTTGAAAAATATATAGATCCTCCCACATGTTGGATGTTGGTTAGGGCATAAATTGAGTTGTTACTACAATATAAATATATTCCTTATCCTACAGTGATCACGCTTAAAATCTTTCCAAATTGTCATAATGTATCTCACTATGACAGCACTCTCTGTGTTCCCTGCACTTTTTGGATGTGAAGATAACGTTAACTAGTTATCTAAAAGAGTTGAAAAGTGTTTTTAAGCATGACTACTGTGCTGTGGATTTCAGATTCATATTAGGCTAAGAAAGACATGGTAGGCAAGCAGCATTTTTCAAGAGGAGGCCTGAAAAAAGGTGAAACATTCCCTGGTATACAAAAAGGGCAGTGGTGAACACTAGGAGAGGAAGCAGAGCTGCAGTATACAACAAAGAAAACAACAGACACTATTATATCGAAGAGATTTGTCACAGTGCTGTGCTGCATGCTGCAGTGACACGGGATCCTCAGTTACCTTCATATCTGTCTAATGTGTGAATTAGAATTTTTACCACAGGTAACTTCACATCTCAGAGCCCTTGTGTTTCATTTAAAACCCACTGGCTTGAAGCAAAATTGTAGAACAGCCTCAATTTCCCAAGGTCATTAAGCCCAGCTTGGAAGGGATGCATCTGCCGTTGGGAGGTATGAAATTGTGCCACTTGCCACACAGTAGGTTTCTTTATGGACTCCTCTCCCACTGACATTTGGCATAAACTCTGTGATCGAAACTATTCACCATGTCCTGCCCTCCCATCACCTCTGCACAAAACGCTGAGGGAGGGAGAAAAGGATTAACGGGGGAGGAAAGCACACAGAAATGCTATAAAAACACCAAAGCTCTCTTATATTCTATACAGATAGAGAGATAGTCATGTAGGGCTTCTGGTACTGAAACCATTTAAAGTAGGATAAAAACCCACAGGAGTGTCTTTTTTAAAAAAGACTGGTTATTTTTAAGCTGGCTAGATTTAATGATTTGATTCTGCTGCTTAATGTGCTTATCGTGTCAAGCTGCTAATGAAACAATGCCATAGAGGCCTTTTTGTGCTTCTTCTGAGTTCAGTGATCTGTCCAAAAGTGACTCCATAGCCTTTTAGACAGGGCCTGGAAGTATGTTAATTTAAAGGAATGCTGCAATTTTGGGGCAACCAGAAAATAGCCACTTGAAGCTAATGCAGTCAGATGGGAGAAAGCTGAGTACAAAAAGTGAGTACAGTATCATACTACTAGGTATTTAGAGTACTTTCCATCTATGGGTCCCACAGAACTTGGCAAAAGGAAAGTGAGCCTGGTATCTCCACAGAAAGATTAAAGCCAAAACTTAAAATGGCTCCCTCAAGTTAGGCACCTAAATATGCTTTTCAGTGTGGTGTTCACTCAGTGCTCAAAGTGCTTGCAAGAGCTCTGCTTTATTCTGCATCCATCCAAATGAGTGCACAAAACAGAGCCAGCTCCAGGTACCAGCCCAGCAAGCTGGTGCTTGGGGCAGCCCATGGAAGGAGGCGGCACGTCCAGGTCTTCGGCGGCGGGTGCCTCAGTCCCTCTCAGGGGAAGCGGCATGGTAGAGCAGCCACCGAAGTGCTGCCGATCGCGGCTTTCTTTGTTGTTGTTGTGTTTTTTTTCTCTTCGCCGCTGGGGCAGCAAAAAAGCTGGAGCCAGCCCTGGCACATAAGATCTTCACAGCTCCCTGCCCCGATTCTCTACCTTAATGTCATAGTCCCCCAATACCACATATTCCCTTCCATGCCAAAACTTACCACCACCACTTAAAATCCCA
Organism: Trachemys scripta elegans; assembly: GCF_013100865.1. Taxonomy (NCBI): domain Eukaryota; kingdom Metazoa; phylum Chordata; order Testudines; family Emydidae; genus Trachemys; species Trachemys scripta. The sequence continues at coordinate 78,374,854 of NC_048303.1, forward strand.
ATATTAGCATAATACAATTACAAATACATATAACCAGCTTATTGACAACTTACTAATAATGTTCACCTAATCTTTGAGGTGCTGTTGCTTCAACCTGCAGGGTTCCCCTGGAACCTCAGCACTATTGCTGTCAGAGGTCAGTCCCCTGACAAGTCCACTTATCCTGATTGTTCCATATTCTGGGGCTCTGTTGTTTCAACCTGCTGTGGTTGTTGCCTACCTGTGACACCCTCAGGAAAAACAGCAGATTTACTGCCCCTTATTATCCTACTGGGATTTGGAGAAGGTCACCTATTACTTTGTAGTATGTGTCTGGCTGGAGTGACAACATTATACAACCTCTTGGAACACCAGTGCTGTTTGTGAGAATTGTTCCCATCATAGAGATGCACAGTGTAATTCTCACGATATGGTGGCACATCCCAGGATCCCAAACTACATTGTCTTAGGGCAAGGGGAATTTTCCTAGAGGTGTGAATTGTGGGGCAATTGGGCTCTTTCTGCTCTTTTGTTGTTACACTGATGAGAGATTCCCTATTACCTGGAAGATGTCCTCAAACTCTTCCTCAATCATTTTAATCCCCTGCCCCTTTAATGAGTTCAGCCTTTTGGTGAGACCAAGACTTTACATGCTTTAACCCAACATTGGGAGCTTTTTTCTCTGGTATTATTACAGACTGTATCTTTTCCAGTTTGTTATTTGCCCTTACATCTAGTTCTCATACTGATTTAGAGGGGTTAAACTCACTACTGTAGGTCCTGAGTTTTACCCGTATACCTGCTAATACCTGTGGCTTTTCTTTTAATGCTAATAACACTGCTTCTGGCAACACGTTGGCTTGTGCACCAGTATCTGACTTAAAAATAATAAATGTCCCATTTGCTTTCAGGTTAACAATCCAATTACTTTCTGCTGAAACACTGTTCATTATTCCTATGAAGATTCATCTCAGTTAGTGGTGCAGTCATCATCCCCTTTGTCTATGCTGTGCACACTCTTCAGGTGTGTGCAAATTCATGCAGTGATATAAGCCATTTCACATCTTACATCTTTTCCCATATGCTGGGCATTGTCTTGGCTTGTGTTGGTTGCCACAGCATGTGCAGCTCCATGTGATGTTTCTGGTGGACTCTGACTTTGAGATCTGCATGTCTTTCTGCCTGAGGCCTCTTTTTCTTGTGGTATTTTGGATTCTCCATCAATTCTGGGTCTCCCAGTAGTCTCTCTCTGAATTTTTTGTTCCAGATTCCAATCTGAATCTGGTCTCTTATCAAGGTCTCAGTTAGCCCCACCAAAATTGCAAGATTGGCTCTTCAGCCTTAGATCATTCACAGACTCTGCTATGGTTTCCTCTTTATGTACACTGTTTAAAAACATCTCTGTCATATGTTTCAGTTTTACATAGAATGCACTATTCCTCAGATTTCTGTCAGACATTTTCATAGTTAGCCTCCTATGCTGAAATTAACTAAAAACTATTAAACACTGTTTAAACAAAGTGAAGTGCTGATTAAACTTCTCCAGTTGTTCTCCACATTTCCAGAGAGTTTCAGTTCTGGTAGGGCTTTTTTACTGCTCCATTCTTCCAAATCAGGTTAACTTAGTTCCTCCATACTCCTGGTATCATGTGGTGTTCAGTGATCATTTGCTGTTTAAGCTGTTTGCAGAGCTCTGCTTTATATTGTCTGGTTCCAACTGACTGTGCATCACAACAAGAGCTTCACAAAGCCCTGCTCAAACTCTGCTGGGACGCCCAATCCATAAAAGCACATCTCCATAGGTGCTGGAACTAGGGGTGCTGGGGGTGCTGTTGCACCCTCTGGCTTGAAGTGGTTTCCATTATATACAGGGTTCACAGTTTGGTTCAATGGCTCTCAGCACCCCCACTATACAAATTGTTCCAGCGCCCCTGCACAGCTCCTCACTAACACATTAGGGTGTGATTTTCAAAGCACCGAACTGACTTAAGAGCACAAATTTTGATCCTAAGACACTTAGGTGGTTTTGAAAATCCCACCCTAAAATCGTATTTATGTGCCTAGATTTAGGCAGCCATTTTTGAAAATCTGGGTCCAGGTGACTTGTCCAGGGTCACACAGCAAGTCAATGGCAAAGATGGAAAGAATTCCAGGCTTTGGAATTCAGTCTAAGGCTGTGTTTAATAGATAATGTTGCCTTTGTTTTAAGAATTAGAAGGATATACAGAAAAATTAGGGTGGGAGCAACTTTTAAAAAGTTATACATAATATTTGGACATTTAATTTTAAAAGTAAAGTCTGGTTCTTTCTTTTGCTATTAACACCAGCAAACCTCAAGCACACTGTTTGTGACAGAATATATCCCCTGGGTTCACACCCTACACACTATTGTAGTAATTTTTGTACAAGGCATGCCTTGTAAGGTATCATTTGAAAACTCATAATTTGCTGATCAGTGTTTTCCTTTGTAACTCTTTGCAGTCTGTTTTGGACTTAACTATCTTGAGTAATTTTGTATCATCTGCAAACTTTGCCACCTCACTGTTTACCGCTTTCTGCAGATCATTTATTAATATGTTGAACAGCACTGGTCCCACTACAGACCCCTGGGCTATACCACTATTTACATCTCTCCATTCTGAAAATGGACCATTTATTCCATTATTCCTTTGTTTCCTATCTTTTAACTGGAGTGACCAGGAATGCTTTCAGGATCATCTAAAGATCCTCAAATTAAATTAATGACAAGCCTTTTGTTATCTTAATCACCCCACCTCTGTTTATAAACAAACTCCCTGCCCCAAGGACAAAAGTTGTTAGTAGCACAGAACTCATCACATTCCACACTCAATCTCTGGCTCCTGGGTGCTAAGCACCCACTATTTTTTTTCCTGGGTGCTTGACTCCCGGAGCACCCACGGAGTCAGCGCCTAAGTTGAATCTAAAATAGTTTGTTAAGTTACGCATTAATAAAGTCTAATCTTTAATTTCTCGTAACTATTTCTGACTTTTATGCCTCATTACTTGTACTCATTTAAAATCTATCACTTTATAGTTAATAAATTTATTCTATGCTTTTATCTAATCCAGTGTGTTTAAATTGAAGTGTTCGAATAACTGAATAATAATCATAATTATCTGAATAATTTGAGATAATAAGCTGGCATATTGTTCCCTTATAGGAATAACAAACTTAAAATCTCTCTGTTGTCCGGGGGAGAACTGGGCAGCACAGGACATACATTTTGGGGGGGGGGGAATCTGGGACTGGGGGTATGTTGGGGTCACCCTGCAATATAACCAAGGCTGGTGAGAGCCAGCATGTAACCTGTGTGTGACTGGCAGGCTGCAGTTACACACAGACACTCAGGGAGTGACTTGCATGCTGGAAGGCTGTTTGTGAGCAGCCCAGGTGAGAGTATTGCAGCAAGGCATTGTAAGACACCCAAGATTGCAGGCAGGGGTGACACAGCCCCCTTTCCCCTCACACACACACACACTGGTCTGGACTATACCCTAGCACGTCACATTGTTCTCTTATCAGTTTGAGTCTACTAATCCATTTTTGGTATGTTAATGCAGTATGGTACTGCGATGATTCTGCAGTCAACACACTTGCTTCAGTCAAAATGCTTTACAGGGCTGTTGTAAGTATCTGAGATAGATAGATTTTAAGAGTGCCTTTCAAGGTCTCAGCTGAACAGAGTTTAAAGAACAGTTTTGCTACTGAAATATCACATAAATCAAGAGCCAAAAAATAAATTCAGTAAACAAATAAAGGATTCCATTAAAGGGGGGAAGAGGGATTTGCATTGCCGTGGCTTTTATCTACTGCCCTACATATGCACAACGCCTAAAATGACACATTTTTTCTCTCTCTCTCTCCCTCCCCCCCTCCCATTTTCTTTTGATTTCTACACTGCCTGGGGACTATTCAGAACTGTGGAAGAGGAGCTATAGCATCTCTGAGGCTCTTTATATTTCCTTTGTCTCTGAATTTGAAGACCAACTCTTCAGGGTTGGACCAGCAGCTAGAGGTCAGTTTTCTAATTATTTTTCTCTGTCAAAGATAAAGGAAGACACATACACACCTCATTTTAGCAGCAGTAACAAATCATTCTCCTACTCTCTTTGTGGTCACTGTTATTTTACCCTTCCTTAAATGAGACAGTTTTAAAAGCTCATTTGTGCTAGCAGACACACACAATGAATTAGTGCTATGACATCTCTTTGAATTTTAGCTTCAGCTGTTTCTTGCTGCACTGCCTCAGAATTTCCTTTTAATATATAATTATCTTGGAAAACATTAATAGTGTGCTATAACAAGAGGTAGCTATCTGATTTTTTTACCAGTTGAGTAAATGAAGGAGTCCATTAAAACAATGTTGGCTGTAAAAAGCCTGTAATAAAATTTATGCAAAGGTCATGAGGGAAATCATACAAAAAGATTTTCAATGTACACTATCAATGTTTAATTTTTGTTTTAAAATAACACTGTGTCTGTCTCATTTTGCACTCCCTGCTACCACTTTCTACCTATACTATGTGTACTTTGCTATACACTTTTTATTTTAGAACTATTTAGTTATCAAAATATACCACACCCTACTTCACTGAGAACTGTTCATTTGGGAAATCTATGTAATCACATCCCCTTCCAGGGAAGTTAAATGAGTGACAATCACTATTGCTTAATGGGTATGGAAATTCTGTTTAATTGGGACACCTTCAAGTGATCCAGTAGTGCTTAGGTTTTTGCACATATCTTCATCCTGTGGTTCTGTCCATGCTGGCAAAGCAATGGAAGAAAGACAGCTTGGGAGAGGGGCAGACAGAGGTGGGACCAGCTATGTACATGTGGAACTAGCTATGTTAGGGATACTGGAGAGGAGAGTTGGGGAAGCTAGAGGCAAGCTGAGGAAGGGGAGCTGGGGCAAGGAAGGAAGAGAGAAAATGGAAGGTTTGGAGATGGGGAAAATCTCAGAGATACAGCACAAAGCCCAGAAAACAGAGAAGGGGAATGTCAGGGTGATTGAGAGAGTCACAAGTGGGATCTTGGGGAAGAGAGGGGATGATGTCATGGGTGAAAATATCAGAGAGATCTTGAAGAACCAGGAGTATTTGCAAAGGCACAGCAAGCACTTGGGACTTCGGGGTAAGTAAAAGCAAGGGAGTATCTAGGGGTGAAAGAAAGAATGGCCTGATTTCTGGGAAGGATGTCTCAAAAAGAGTAAGAGAATGGGTTTGAGGGAGGAGACCACAATTGCTGAGGCAAATGAAAAGTAGACAGCGACAGCTGGGCATTAAAGGCTAATGGGGCTATGCCACACCAATTAGCACTACACCTGTATAGAGTGGATGATTTACTGCAGGGGACAGCAACAAATGCTGTTGGGGTGAGACCTGTTCCAGTGCTCTTAGGCTGCAAACACTGGAGACTTCTGATCCTGCAACATATAGGGTGCATCTACTGCAAAATAAAGTGTGATTGCAATGCTGGTAGTCATAGAGTGAAGGCAGCAGAAGTAAGAGATAATAGCAGGGTATATGGGCTTTGGCGGGGCTAGTCAAGCAGAGGCAGAGTGTTTGCTGCCTGCATATTCCTCTGTAGCCTCCAGCCCACGAGCTGCAAGCCACAGAGGGAGGTGGCACAAAGCAGGGAAGTGGGGGGCAATTTTAGTTCAGCATCCCAGAAACAGAGCACAAGGCTGTCTGGACATGCTTCTTGCTGCTTCTATTCATGGCTGCCCTTGCTCCTGCTTTTCCAAACCCAGTTATAAGTACCAGGGCAGGAGGGAAGTTTCTAAGCTGGAAGAGAGAGCCTTCTAACACTGGTCAGGTAGAAAGAGGAAGGATTCTGAAACTGAGGATGGGTTTTCCCATGATTGGGTGGGAAGGAGGGTGTATTAGTCATCTCAGCATGTCAGGGCGTTAATATGCTGATATCTTTGGCTCTTCTGTGCAGAGCAATAAATGTGACCCTTCTGCATGACAGACTGAGGGAGACACACAGCATCATTGAAGTCCCACTGCCTCTGATGGAACGCCATTGAGAAGTGACTGCTTCTGGGAGTGAAATAAGACACGGTACTTCAGACCCAGGACTCTTGGAGGAGCCTCTTCCCCCAAAATATGGCACAGGAAATGGGAGGGCTCATTTCACCAAGTCTCCCTCAGCACTCAAACGCATTCCTTTCCTTAGGGAGCAGCAAAGGAGAAGCTATGTGGATTCGAGTACTAAAAGAATTTTTTTTTTTTTTTTACAGTTTCTCCTGTGGGTACTGCTGGCATGGCTATTGACAAGAGCAGGTATGTGGAGTAGTTGGAGAAATGAAGATTTCATGATGTTGAACCCCTGTGATAGCATGCAGGGGGAGGGGGCGGAAGGAAAATATACTAGGAGCAGGTAATTGACTTAGCAGCACCGGCTGACTGTGGCTAGTGGGTTATGGACAAGAAAGAAGCTGGTGTGACAGGAATCGAAGGAAGAGTTATTTTCAATATTTAAAACAAAAATAATTACTATGATCAATCACCATAGCAGTCGGTTTACATTTTGATGTTTATCTTTGCCAAGAAAAAGCCTAAACCCCATTTTTTTTAAAATGGAAGCTTAAGTCTCCACCAGTCATTTTCCACAATAAAAGTCCAATGTAGCCTGCTGGACCTTTCTGACATTCCTCACTCATGACTAACTACCCAAACATACCTTTCCCTATCTCAAAATTGGCCCTGCACCCCAGATCTCAACAGGCTCTTTCAAATAAATCTCACTTCAAGTTTTTTAAAAAAGCCATTTTTGAGATAAGGTATGACAAGAGCATCAGAAAATAATCTTTTTTCCCTACATTTCATATTTCAAAATAAGTTTGTCCAAATGACATCAACTTATTTGTTTATTGAGGGTAAGCAGATGTATTTTCCACTAATCATGTGCAAACTTGAAATTCATTTTGAGGATTTATGAGAGGAGGCCAAAATCAGACATATAATAGTTAAACTTGAGATTGCATTCTGTCTGCTCTCCTTAATATATATATTGTAATTCTACATAGAATTTATTTGGCTTTCTAGCAAATGGAATTTTCCTTGTATTTTTTCTTATTTAAACTATTGTTCTTCATATAGTATCTTGCCATGTATGGAAAATGAACACAATTTATTCATAAAAGGCCACAAAGATAGGCACTGTGGGTTCACTCTTGCAAAAAACATTGCTCACAGGACTTGGATTCCAAGTTGTGTGTGCAAAACCATGTCTAAAGCATAATTGCAAATAGTGCATTTGAAATTATATCGCTATATGCACCAAATGGGTATCTCCACGTGCTACACTACTTAATTAGTGTACAAATGACCCATTTTGCACCTACTACTGCATATTTTGTGTGCACAATTCCTTGTTTGTTCCCATGCGTGAATATTTCATGTATGCAACATACGTGTTTAAAATTTCAAAATTTGGCCCAAGCTGTTCATCCCAAAGATCATCTGTAGCATCATTCTTCCAACTCTAACCCTTGAAAATGTTTCCCCAACTATAAAATCTTCCACTTTGCAACTCTTTTTCCTTGCAAATATTAACTTATTTTTAAAACTGTGCCGCTCCACATCAGAAGCTGTGCGATTGGTCTCCAAATTACATTTCAACCCCCTTAATTGAATGGTTATTGAACTTCAGCATATTACCAGCCCTTGAATCTTTGCCTGCCACTTGCCTCACACTAAACCAGTTTGTCCATTTTGTGTTTCAAGTCATATACCTCAGTGCCCAGCCATAGAACTAAGGTGGTTCTATTTTGACTATAACACTCAAATAACTGCATCATGTCAGCTTGTATCTTCAGCACATTCCAACAGTCCCCCATCACTGAACATCTGGTATCTGTCGAGAGATTGCAAATTGCTGTTCTTGTACACCTTGTCCCAAGATCCCTTGGAATTCTGAATACCAGTGATTCCTATTGTCCCCTAAAGCCCTTTCAGCTTTCAGAAAACACTGGCTGAGACATTTACCAAAACCAGAAATAGACTAACATATAACAAACTCTAAAATCAGGTTCAGTAGAGGAAAAGTCAGTTTGCTGATGTTCACTTTGCCTTTCATTTGCCAGCTTCCCGAAGTTCCTGATTGTTGTGCAACTCTATCACTGGGTCTGCTCACTTTCTACTACTTGTAACCAGGTAGCATGACAGCACTCAAAGTCATAGGTGACATTGACAGAGAGAGAAGCAGAGTGCCTGACAAAAGGTCAAAATTGGCAGGGAGTTACACAGCATTCTGAGGCCCAGAAGTGAAACTGACAGGAAAAGAAACAGTAATCAACAGTAGGAGTAAAAGTCACAGGGGGTGAGCCAGTAGTCAGGAGCAGCAAGAAAATGATATAAAGCCTTTCTGTCTCCCTAACTGTTAAACAAAACAGCAATAACTGAATGTTTAACTTGTTTTACTGTGCAATCATTGCTGTAACTCTTATAGCTTAGTAATTATAAAACATTTAATTAGCAATTTTATTCCTTTTATTATACTTCATACCAAATCACAAAGCATATAAATAACTCTCTCATACTTTCGCTACAGCTTTATTTTTAACTCCAACCATATAAACATGGCTGGAATCAGTCCACAACACATAGAAACCACCAAATATCCTTCAATAATTTACTTAGTGTTTCCAAAAGTCTCTGCCAAAGTCTTTCACAGTAGGCTACTAAGGAAACTAAGTAGTGGTGGAATGATGGGTACATTGCTGTAATGGATTAGAAACTAACTAAGAGCTTGAACATAAAGAATTGGAATAAAATGTCAATTTCCATCATGGCAAAAGGTTAATAGTGGGCCACCACAATGTGGAAAAGGGTGTGAGGTGACAAAACATGCATATGACTCAAAATTATTTAGCTTAGTCAAGACTGGAGATAACTGGGGAACTTCAGAGGTACCAAACCAGGCTAATTATATAGACAAGAATGACATAACATTCAGTGTCAATCATTGCAAGACAAGGCACGCTGTAGGGAATAAGTTGAACCACTGGGACACCTTAGTGGATTCTATCAAACAGAGGACAAAAGATTATTAGAGAGCCCTACCAAACCATCTGGAGAGTGGCCAATCAAAAGAACAACCTTTTCCTTCAAGGCAGCCTGGTGATTACCTCATTCCATCTAACGTGGATAGTGGACCATCAAAATAGGTACATTGCTCCTTCAAGATGGGGTGCACCTCAATGAGAAACTATAGAAGACCTTGGTCTGCCCATGACACACGGATAATATCTATCCCTTCATTCTCCTCTCCCAACCCACCCATTTTCCTCTTCTATATATCAGATCCAGAAGATGTGCAACCTTATGAGAAGGGAGTACATCTATAAGAGACCAGGTCCATGACAGTCATTGCTTCTGGATCAACTCAGAATTCCATGTCCTTTGTGCTGACTCATCCTCACAGGTCACCATAGTTCACAAAAGGCCTCTCCCCACAGATCCAATTGCATAAATATTGAGAATTGACATTATATCACAAGGGTTCTGAATAAGGAGGGTGAAGGGAAGGCAACATAAAACTGTGCTTGGGAAAACATTTACAAAAGGATTCAGTTTTCTTTTATTTTGTTTCATGTTTTCTTTGGGTTTGTTTGGTGTATTCCTATATATCCAGGTGCAGAAGAGGGAGCAGTTAGCACCAGAACTGATATTAGTGACAGAAAGCAAGCTGAAACTAGTGTGTTTTGAGCAGTGTTTTCATGGAAGAGAAAGTGGTCACTTTAAACTAGTCTTACTTCAAAGTTCTTTCCTCAAGTGTGCTACAGACTACTGTACTCTTATTTTTTGTGGCTATGTGTAGAACAGGATGTCACAAGTTTAATCTTCTGTGAGATTTTGTTTTTAACTAATGTCTATATTAATGGACACTAAAGTTAATTGAAAGCTTTGTGGAAACAGAATCTTATGGAAATGTATATACGCTACATATGTTTCCATTAGGGAGGTCGGTATCCAACTGAAAACCTGTGACTCTAAAGCAATGGTTCTCAACCCACGGGCTGCTGGCAGCCCAATCAGCACACAGCTGCAGTCCGTGTGATATAATCAGGACCATACTGGTAGTATATATATTGTGTGGATGCAGCCCAGATAACACAGAGAGCTGCATATGCAGCCCACAATGGTAAATAGGTTGAGAATTGCTGCTTTAAACATTCAAGGAAGTAGTGAATGATATTGTGTGAAAAGTGAATGAGTGTTTGGTGTATCAGACAACTGTCAAAACATATGCTTTATTTATTCCCATTTCCATTAAGAAGGTCATTTTATGAAACAAACAAACAAAAAACTTTAAAATGGTAATAAATCACTCCAATCTATCACACCACAGTTATATGTCACAAGCATATGATAACCATGCTACTGAAATAATGTGTGTTTAAAAAGAAAGAAAAAGGGAGCATTCTGATTTATTCTATTTTTTTAAAGTGATTTAAAGCTGTACATTAGTGCAACCAAAGAATTCATGAAACAAAGCAAAATAAATCTTGTGTGAGAGCCAAGGAAAATCTGATAAGGGATGATGAAAGGGAAAACTCAAACCCAAAGCTTCAAGTAGATTATTGACTACCCTTTAGATTTACTATCCCTAAGGAGGACACAGTGGGGAGGAAAATCCCCAGGAAAATCAATACATTAATATAGTTTCTAGCTGTTCACATTTTTACCTCCCTCAGAAATTTTTTTTTAATTTAGCAGATGTACTCTGCTATCTGAAACTCTTTTGAAGTCCAGGTCTTGCTGCTGTCTGTATAGAATTTTTCTCGGCTTACAACCCTGAGACCTCTTTAGAAAAATGATCATATTTGGTCAATTTTATTAACAGATTATATCTTTGGACTTGAAAAGGACTTGTACAGCTAACTCTTTAGAAGTCAGTGGGAACTTGTGTTGCTGGATCTGAAAATATCCAGCCTGCTTTTTGATGGCCAAGCATAGATAAAGAGTTCAAGACAAGCTTTGTGTGAGTAAAGGCAGTCACAAAGAATCAAGGCAAACTAGTTCAGTAAAAGTCTACTTCCCTTTCAACTCAAAGACAGAAGCCATGTTTTCCCACATATATACTGTCCTTGAGGTCAAAGGACAAATAGCAATAATTTCCATACAATATCTATTTTCAATTTAAAAGTCCCTCATTAAAGAATGCAGATTGGGTGAAAGTATCATAAAATTATCTGACATTTTTTACTATGACTACTGTCATTAAAATCAAAACAACATTCACCCATCTACATCACTGAAGAATCCAGAGGGCCCAGAGGAAAAGGAAAGTTTGAATGCATCTGTAGAGCAGGAAAAAATCTCTTTACTTTTAAAGTCCTTAGTCTATAAGATGAACATTAAACTATGTTTAACCTTTTTATACCTGACAATGTGCCTTCATCCATATTTTTCTCTCACATAGGATAAGAATATACCTTCATCCCACACAGATGAGCCATTAATTTTAGGGAAAGAAAAGGACTTCTGTTCATTTTATCCATTTTCTCTAGATCAGTGGATCTCTAGATCCAACTTATTTGATCAGGCCCCCCTTCTTTGTGTCTGTAGTCATTTATGCCCCTCCTCTTCCCCCCCCCCCCCAGTACATATACCGCCATCCAGCTCTGAAGGCAGAGCGGAGACAGGGCCGGCTGCAGGCACCAGCCCACCAAGCTTGTGCTTGGGGCGGCACCTGGAGAGGGGCGGCGCGGTGTGGTGCTCCGGCCGCTGGGGAGACGGGGCCACAGCCAGGCTCGCCGCCTGGGAGAGCGGAGCCCCGGACGGGGCTCGCCGCCCTCCTCCCGGCACTCTGGCCGCCGGGAAGAGCGGAGCCCCGGCGAGGCACTCCGCCATCCTCCCAGGGCTCCAGCCGCCCTCCCCCCCAGCGCCCTCCCCACGACCGCCGGGGAGACCGGAGCCCCGGCCGGGCACTCCGCCCTCCCCCCAGGGCTCTGGCCGCCCCCCCCCCCGCGCCCTCCCCTGCCGTGCTGGGGGGGGCGGCTGGAGGCTTTTTTGCCTGGGGCGGCAAAAAAGCCAGAGCCGGCCCTGAGCGGAGAGCAGCAGCAGCTGTCCAGGCGCCCAGCTCTGAAGGCAGCACCATGCCATGGCAGCACAGAAGTAAGGGAGACAATGTGAAAAGTTAAATTTGTCAATATCACTTTTCATAGCAGACTTAGTGTGCCATTGCCACCCTTACTTCTGGGCTACTGCTGCCACTCTGGGTCGGACAGCTGGAGCCCCACCAACTCCAGGTGAGGGATGGGGGTGGGGGAGGACAGCCTGAGCCCAGACTGCCTCCCAGGAGGGATTGAGGGGGTGGGGAGGAGAGCCCAAGCGGCCAGGCTCTGGCTGTCAGCCCCAAAATGGTGGGGCTCTGGCTGTCCCCTTTATTCCTGCCTTCTGCACAGCCACCCGGGGCTGACAGCCAGAGCTCTATATATTAAAAAAAAAAAAGAGCACACATCTTGTGCCTCCCTTGACACATTCCTGTGCCTCTCTTGGAGGCCCATCCCCATAGTCTGAGAAATGCTGCCCTAGATTAATTTGTTGGTGTGAGCCTCATTTGAGTCCTTTGTCCCACATTAATAATGAAATCCATTCATTGTTGCTAGTGCAAAGGCTGCACAATGTACATTGGTTAGAAAGATACACATAGGTAAATTATGACAGTCACCACACTTTACTCTTTTCATAATATATTTTCATATTATATAAGAATCAGATGCAATAGTGATGAAGGGCATATAGTTACCTAGATAGATTTTTGACTTGTCCCAAAATTAGGACAGTTTAACTTCATTAACCAATGCTATCATTTAGAATGGATGTGTGGGGCAAGTTTACACTTATATAACATACACCTACACATAAAATAGGAATCAGCTCATGGAGCAGAGGTAATTGTGAGTGCAAATGGTTACTTGCACATGCAGGTACCCATCTGTGCACCTAGATGCAGGGTGTGCACATGTAATGAGATGGTAGAACTTTAGGAAAGCTGTCTTTGATCTGTTATCTGTGCTTCCAATTGTTTGATCGGGTTTCAAATCTTCTTAGCAATCACCCATGCAAGGAAGGTGACAAATAACAATTAACAGTGTGATCAATTGTTCATCCTTCTATTTCATAGGTTTATAAAACAAAACAAAACAAAAAACTCTTGTCTTAAATTACAAATAGCATTATGCTAGAAGGCAATCAGGTGAATACTGTCAGTACAGTATTTTTCTGAGTCAGGTTTGACTTGATGGTATCTCTGATAGATTGCTGTATCTGAAGATAGAAATCAAATTCAAAACTATCCAGTATAAGCCTATTCCTATCATCTTTATATGACTAAATTGCACTTTTGGTTTTGACCATTAATCTCCTGAATTGTGCTTGGATAACACATCGAGCCTCATTTCTCAGTGCGTAGACTGAAAACTTCTCAAGTTGAACTGAAGACTGTCATGACTATACATGCCAAACTGGGACTGGTATTTAAAGAGAATATAGTATTTTTGTAAAATTGATTACAGGAACAGACATTGTTAAGCATTAATTATCAGATTTTAACCTAGTATCCAAAAGAAAAGGTATTTTATTTGATTGTTCAATGAGCAGACTTCCATAATAGAAATTATTATCTTGTGGTGTAACTAGAAGAGGAGTCACTGGACTGATTCAGATTTTACTGGTCTGGTTTCAGATGGTCTGACTAAATGCCATCCTCTATATAAAATGTAACATTTGTTAATTTAGAATAAGGTTCTAAAACCGAAATAACCACCTTTGTCACAGCCATCTCTTTGGCAACGATGGCAGTGTACCAATAACCATGTATGTTCTAAGCTGAGAGAAAGAAATGAATGTGCTTGTTGAGTAAGAGCAAAGACTTTGCTGTTATAAAAAAAAAAAAGTAAATTTTAACTAAAGCCAGGGGCTTATCTAGTAAAGCTTTTAATGATTTTTGATGATTAGCATGTTTTCACCCTCTTGTTTTTATTTAATAATCCTCTCTTTTTATAATCTGTCAATTAAATCTGTCTTTATCTGGGACAGCTGGAATGGGATTATTCTTTTAAGTGGGGAATAATCATTCTTCAGACAGAAGCTCTGCCATCATCTTCAATCATCTCTTTTAGCCTCCCTCAGCACCACACAAGTGCCTAATCAGAGTTTTTAGTGCAGGGATGTCCAAACTTGGCAACATAAAGGCCACACCAAGTACTTGCAGGCATATGAGGCCAACATCTAATTTGCATATTTCACTACTAAAATCCACAGAAGTTGGGGGCACTGAGTACCTTGCGGTACTATCTCCATATAGTAGATGCTTATTTTAAAATATCTATAGTCTTCAGATGCAGCATCAAAGCTGCATTTCCAGTGCAGCATCAAACCCTGCAGACTTCTACCTTGAGAAAGCATTGACCCTGCACAAAGCAAACAAAGTTGGCCCTTCAGATCACTGAAGGGATGAATTAAGTCAACCTCGTAACTGCACCAATGAACCTTTACCTGACTACAGTTGTCCTGTATAATATCATACTCCTCACATATAAAGTGAAGGAAAATATATAGGCTACCAGAATAACAGCTATTGCACCTGCAAGCAGACAGTTCTGCCATCAGTGAGGAAAGAGCTTTTAAAAACAGATATTTGGTGGATGATAGAGAGATTAAAGGTCCCGATCCTGCACACTTTTACCCAAGGGAGCTGTTCTTACTCACCTGAGCAGGCTAAAGTTTGCTGTCCTAAATGGGTAACAGTTTACAGGACAAATTAAATACGTTTGTATTTCAGCATATTAAACACAAGAATTGTTACAGTCACATGTGGGATTCCCCATCTATACTGACTTTTTTCCTACATGTATAGTATTTAGAAGCCCCTTATGTGTCCACTCCTTACCCTCTATAGTAGCAATTGGTTCCGGTTGACAGATGATATGGTGACTTGCTGACACAAGGGTTATCACTGGATAAATCCATCTCCCTTGTTGTTTTTTTAAATAATTATTTAAAATGGTTATATAGCACTATAGATATGCATTACATCACTGGTAATTTCCAAGCCTGTAAAACATTCTCAAATAGCTCACATCTACCTATGTAGCATTCTAGAGAGAAAGCTTTTCCTGAGCCCAACTCTTCAAATGTACCAACCAACATGTGTTTTCCATTCTCCAGGCAACCAAGGCTAACATGCTTTGACTGTTCTCTCAGACCTTTGCACATTACCTTGCTTGTATTGCAATTATTCCCTATCTACAAACTCCAGATAAATCAATTCATTGATCACTTTCACCTGGAGCAACCCATAATGACTGTTCTACTCTCAGTCTCCCATTATTCTATTCTGCCACCCCGCATTGTAAAAGAAACCTGTAAGCAATCTTATTATATTTTTGTATAGCACCTAGCACAATGGGGGCTCATTTCTCATTGGAGCCTATGGACACTATCCTAATACAAATAAAATATCAAACAAGTAATTAGCTGATCCTTTGCTTTCTCATTCAGCTTCAAGAAAGTACAAAACCCAACGGTTAAACCTAACTACCTGGTAGGGTAACCAGATGTCCTGATTTTATAGGGACAGTCCTGATTTTTCGATCTTTTTCTTATATAGGCTCCTATTACTCCCCACTCCTGACCCGATTTTTCACATTTGCTGTCTGGTCACCCTACTACCTGGATAGTGGAAACTCCTCTCAGGTTTAGAGTCCAAACAATCCAATCTCTGTGGTAGTGCAGAAGCAAGATTCATGTAGCCAGCAGACCAAACTTCACATAACATTTTATCATGATAAGAAGCAACTATTTGAATTCAAGATGGTACCGAGGATGTACCCACTCCCTATACCCTGAAGACTGGTTTTTGGTTGTTGGGTTTTTTTTTGTTTGTTTTTGTTTTAATCATCAGTGGGCACCAAATGTTCGCTTCCTAGAGATCTTACAGTGTTGTCTCTCATGCCTGTCAAGAGCTCTAAGCTTTTTGCTGGTATGCTCTTCTTACCCTTCTAAACCTTACACTCACATCCGCAATGGGTTGGGACCTAGTTAAGGGACAATACTGTAATATGGTCTGGTCAGCCAATGCAGAAAAAATCTAAGTAGCATCAACAGTTTTTTTCAGAACTTCATTATACCTAAGAATACCTGATGTCTAATGCACTCTGAGAAGCCCATCTTTTGGTCACATTTATATAAATCAGATAATTCACACTGAAACACAGTTAGGACAGGGCCACAGTGGGGCCACTCAGATTCTTGAGAAACCATAATCTTACCAGCTAAAAACAAGTTTCTTTTCCAGTCTGTCAGGGTTCTCTCTTACACCACCTATTTCTCTAGGAAACTTTCCCTCCTCCAAGTACCCCTGATCTTTCCAAACTGATATTTGCATCAAATATTTTAATACCTTAAATCTACCTCAATTCTGAACTCAAGTTAAAGATTCTAATAAATCCTTGCCTACTATTAAAAACTCCAGCACTAGCTTGAGAGTATTTTTCTTTTTAAGGAAGATAAAGTTTGAGGGTTGAGTTTTTTAAAACTCATATATACTTAGTAATTAGCTATGAAGTCCAGGTTTTCTGTAGGGAGTGAAACTGCTAGGTTATTTGAAGTAACTGGATGTTGTTGGTTTTAAAACATGTCAGGTCAATTGTTCCTCCAAAAGCCGCAATTGGCCTTTCCATTGCAGTAGACATGATGTCTGTTATACCTACTAAAAAGCTCCAACAGAAGTGAAGGTGTTCTAGTGCAAAGCAAGATCTCACTCATTGCTAGATTTTATATTAATGCCACGAGAGTCCAGAAGTCCAGGGTGGTAAAGAGCTCTCTTGCCAAGTGTCACAAGTTGTACTCTTTGGGATATATATATATTTTGCCTCTTAGAAAAGGTGATAAAACAGTCATGATTAGGAAAGTGCAATTCATTTTATTCTAAGGTTTTAGTTTTCTTTTCACAAATACTTAGCTATGTTGGGAGGAAAGACTGTACACTTCGCTATTCAGCCATACCCACATGTAGCGAGGCGGTGGGATACCCCACAGCCCCGCTGAGGGACGAACCTCCCCTAACACCAACATGGGCACAGCCACCGTATCACGGTGCCGACCCGGAAGTATAAAAGCCCACCTGCAGAGCTCAGTGGAGAACAAGCCAGCAGAGAGAGCAGACATCTGTGGCCAAGCTCCCGCTTGGGAGACAGCAGCAGGCCGCGACCGGCCTGCTGACTCACCAGGCCAGCTGAGCCTACCCCTCGCCTTTTACCCCAAGGAGGACTGGCCAAGCCTGCCCCTTTACAGCTACCCTGAGGAGGAGCCGAGCCTATCCTTCACTACCTACTCAGAGGAACCAATGCTGGTGGAGAGCACCGAGGACACTGGTACGGCCCAGGTATCCTACGAGGGGGAGTAGCCCAGGGGCAGCCAACCCCAGTCTGGCTGCAGCACTGCTAAAGCCTATGTCAGTGTGTTGCGGCCAGGATCCCCACTGACAGCAGCGAGTTTCCGCCGCTGCTAGGGCCCCAGGCTAGGACGCAGTGGAGTGGGAGGGCCTGCGTCCCCCCTGCCACCCACTCCTTGGGTGGCAGACTCCCCCTTTTTCCTGGCTTAGCGAGGCTGGGACCTCTCGCTCATAGGCCTGGGTTCCTGACTATTTGATTGCTGTCCCGCCCTGACCTAGGGCCTGGGTTCCTGACTGTTTGACTGCTGCTTAAGGGCCTGGGTTCCTGACTATTTGCTGCCCCACCCTCACCTAAGGCCTGGGCTGCTACAAACATTGACTCAGCCCCTGCCTAAGGTTCTTGACTATTTGATTGCTGCCCTGCCCTGACTGAGGGCCTGGGGCTTTTTCTGACCTATTGGCTCAGCCCCTGTTTAAGGGCCTGAGCCCCTAACCGTGTGTTTGCTATCCCACACTACCGCTGGACCAGGACTGATGGTGAACCAGAGCGAGGCAGTGGGATACCCCACAGCCCCACTGAGGGCCGAACCTCAGCCGAGACTTCTACACCACATCACATTTGATTGTACGGGGGGAGGGCAGACACGTGCCAACACTTCTACATTCATTTTAAACATGACAGATTGTATTATGGTTATTTATTACAGCACCAGTTTTAAGCATGAGGGGAAATGTGTTCAAGAATAAAAAGCTTTTTCAGAAAATCTCCTGTGTAGTTTTCTTTCCTTTCATTTTATATTAAATGATTTTTTTTTATTCTAAAGACAGATATTAAAGAGGAAAAACAATCAGTCATAATCTCTCTCTCTCTCTGGCTAAGACAGAGTTCCTATTCGCCATGGTCATTAGATCTAGTTATATTTAACTCATCCCCCTGGCTTTGCCACCTGGGGCTTACGTTCTGCTTGCTGGGTTGCTTTGCTTGCTGTGTGAGAATCCTGACAGCAAGATGAATGAGTGCAAGCCCTTCTGCATTTGGAACTCATCTGATGTTGCAGAATATGCACTCAGCAAAGTGGAACAACATTCCCAACAGCTGCTTGGAAAACTAACCACTTGGCACATCTTCCACTGCTCAGACTGGCTAGGCTTCTCAAAAAAGAATCCTATAACCCATCATGTTCATCATCTTACCTCATATCCGCACTGCACATAACTGATTTTTGGAATCACCTTTACAGTTGTGGGGTTGACAGCAGTTCCCACAGTAAGGGCCAGAGGCCTTTTGGCCCTGTTCATGAGCTAAGCAGTTGGAGAAGGTGAAGGATCCTCCCCGTTATTTTTCCTCATACAAAAATGACAGACAATCCAATTAGTGTGCATATATTGTTCTCTGCTAGTTTCCACAAAGGGAACAGGAAAGGCTGGGTTAAGGCAATAGCTGTATCTCCTTTACTCACTAGCCATTATAGCTGCTTGGGCACTGGAGGGAGAACATGATGCAGCCACTGCAAGGATGGTGTGGGCTCCTGAGAAGAATCCAGGAGTTATTCTGAGTAAGTCCTGGGAATTCCTGGGTCTCCTGCTGAAGTTTGACCCTGTGCAAAAGCCAGAAGCTAGTCTGAAACTGTTAATTTACCATCTCTGCTACCCTTGCAAAAAACTGCATGTTGTCAATACTTGGGATTAGTCCAAAAAATCAGTAAAACAACATTGCAAATTTTTTTCAAAGTTTTGAAAATAATCAATTAATTACAAAAATTCAACCAGCTCTACATATGATCTAAATAATCCTCAAAACATACAAGAGCAGGAGGATTTACCACAGCACACAAGATTTCAGTGGAGTTGAACAGGTATAACTTGGCCTGTTGCATTACCTAGTCAGAAATCAGTCAGTTAAACTGGTTGAATCCTGTAATTTTAGCAGATATTTACTCCTCATTTAAGGCCAAGTCCATATATGCATCACACAACAAAAGTATGAGGGAAAATCAGGTCCACTAGGCAGATGAGTTGGGGAGAAGAGAGGAATCTTGCCCCCAGGCTATGGAGCAGCTGCAGAGTTCCTTAACAGCAGCTAAGCTCCTTACACTCCTCTGCTACAGAGTGAAGAAATGGAGGAGTGATATGGCACCACTGCCCCTGTCACCCAACCCTACCTGAGTATGCCATCCACTCCAGCCCTTCCACAGAGAAATAACACTGATTCCACTGCCAGGAAACACTCTGTGACCATGGACATGAGGGCAGGATTTGCCTTTTAGTGTTAATCTCAGCTATTATGGCAGCCTATGTTATGTCCAGTAGAGAAGTCTCTCAGAACCCAGTTCTGGACTGGACAGAACACAGTTCATGGCCTATAAAAATCTTTGTGTATTTTGGGGTATATGTATGGATTGGACACTGACTACTTTACCAGAAAGTCAAATATAGAAACATTGCCCAAAGCAAGAGCCACAAAAAAATCAAAAAGCAATATATAGTACAAACTTTCCTGCCTGTAGAGTGAGCAAGGAACTTCCAAAGTATTTCAGTCCTTTTTCCCCCCAATCAAAAGAGCATAATCTGGCCCAGTACATTTGTTATCCTGTTCTGTTTCTTACTTCACAACGCAAAAATAAGGACCATGAATGTGACTTTTTAAATTCTGTCAGGCCTAAATTCTCCCCTGTCCACTGCCATCCCAAGTGAAGAAACTCAGGTCTCCTCGGGGAGTATGAAGTGAGTACTGTCTGGCTATTATATTCTGTTCAAGTTTTAATCACTGTGGGATCTGAGAACTCTGCCTATGTTTAGGGAGTCCAGTTATCATAGCACATAGACTCTAGAAGCCGTGTAAAATCCCAGGGTCCACAAGGAAATCAACATTCAACCCTGAGGATTCTAGATCATTTCTAAATATAGCTCGGTCAATGTTCTCTCTCTGCTGTTAACATAGTTCATGAAACAACCATGCCATTTACTGACCCTGCCACATCTGCATCCTGCACAGTGGGGTAAGTAACAGTTACAGCATTAACTGTTGCAGCTTTCTCGGTGATTTTCATGGGTACATAAGGGAGTTTGCTGAATAAGGCAGCATCTCCACCACTCTATCGTTCAAATCCACAATTGTTATGCTGAAGGGCTTCTGTGGATGGCACCTTTAAGATGGTTCAGGAGCTATTACACCCCTACCCCCTCACACTTTTGCTCCCTTCTCTACACGATGGAGCATCTGGACCTTCATTCGTACCAGTCAGCTTCCTTTAAGCAGAATAACTAGTCCCAAAGTATTTGTACTGTGCTATTTCATCTCTTCAAACTGGTCTAAAAATAGATGAGGAAGTGGAGATAAATTTCCACTATTTTCACAGTGGTGTATTGTAAATGCACATTGAATTTACTTGATCTTAATCTTTAAAAAAAGAAAATCCTAAAGATAGATTCTCCAATTACAGTGGCAAACCTATAAACGAAGCTCTGCATTGTCTGTACTGCTCTGTCAGCTTGGAGCTGAAGTGAGTCATGTAAGCATCTGGATTTGGCATCTACTGATTTTTTCACTGTATTGACATAAGAGGAGGATTATCATCATCTGCCCAACGTCCTACGGGGAGAACATCAAAAACCCTCTGAGGCCATCATTATTTAAAGGTCTCTGGCCTTTGGCCAAAACTTTTGCTTTCAGGCTTCAAAGAGAACTGGAATAATAATGCACTTGTGCTTTCTTTTTATTATTTTAGAGCAACAAATGGCAAGTAATCTTCTTAATTAAACACATGGCAGAGGCTAGGGACTGGATGTGAATCCCTAGGAGGAGGTGTTTCATCAGTTATTATGGTAATGACAGGGGTTTTAAATTGAACAGGGAATTAATGTGCCAGGTGACTGAAGATTATTCTAGTGAAATGTGTTTCATCGACCTGTACAGGAGATTGTCTGGCACAGAAATTGCACTTTGCTACACTCAACTTTATGCTGCATTCTTTATTTATACAAAAGAAAAAAGAAATAAAACCAACCACATTCAGTAGGAAGGATGGAGTTTTTATTTTTCCTGAAGGGAACATACCTTATAAGACAAACGGCAATGGCCTTTGGAACAAAAAGTACATCAAATCAGATGCCAGTTTTCTATATTTCAGCTTGGATCCACCGATTCAGAAGAAAAGAGATGGCATCCCAAGAGAATGCTCTCCATACCCCAGACAAGAATAGACCTTTTGGAATAAAGCTAGAGAGTGAGAAAGTTTTGTTTATAGAACATAATGTCATGCTCATTGATATGTTGACACAACCTAGTAATAGCCACCTGTGGCAAACAGGAGATTGCAATCTCCATATGCACCTGCCATCTCCCTAGAGGGAGCATACACAATATGACATGGTCTGCTTTTATTGCTGGCAAATCACCCTACATGCTGCCCAACAGTGCCTCACCCCTTTCATAGCAAAGGCTGCCTCTGAGAAGCAGTGTGGCCCACTGGATAGGGTACTTGACAGGGAGGCAGGAGACTTGGGTGGGATTCATAAAGGTATTTAGGCACCTAATTTCCATTGATTTTAATAGGTGTGAGATGCTTAAGTAACCACTGTGAATTCCATCGCTGGGTCCTGTGCACAGCTCTTCCACTGACCTGCTCTTTGACCTGGGGCAAATCTTTTAATCTCTCCACACCTATTAATTTTGTGAGCTCTTTGTGACAGGGATTGTGACCCAGATCCACAAAGGCATCCAGACACCTAAGGTGGAAGTCATAAAACTACTTAGGTGCCTAAATCTGGGTTTAGGTGCCTAAATCCCATTTTAGGGCCAGAAAGAGAGGGAATGGCTATGGCCCAGTGATTAGGGCATCCACCTGGTAAGTGGGAGAGCCAGGGTCCAGTCCCCCTGCTCCAACCATTCTTGTTTAGCCACAGTGCAAAAACTTCAACAGGAGAGACTGAGGAAGAGCCACATCAGAATAACCCATGGATCTCTAAGCAGAGCTAAGTGCCTCCCTGCAGCCCTGATTTAGGCCCCCCATCTCATCTCTGTGAGAGGGAAGGGCTTAGCACACAGCTGTCCAGTCAGCATCACCTATTGGCTAGCTTAGGCGGCTCCCTGCTGGGCATGCTGGCTTTTGTGGATGGAATTCTAAAGGCATCTATCTCCCTCCACCCATTCATTGTATATGAACGTAGGTGCTTAATTCCGCTTTGTGGATCACAGCATTTTCCTGTGATTTTCTAGGCTCCTAGAAGTTAGTCATTGCAACAGTGTCATGGTGCCTAAGTCCCCTTGTGGGTCCCACCCTGTCTGACTATGTGTTTGCATAGTGCCCTAACTGGAGCTTCGTGGGACTCCTGTTACACAGATAACTCAGTAATTCAGAACAAAGAAGTTCCTCTATCTGAAATCAAATCAAGTATGGCTCATTACACCCTAACCCCCAAAATAGTCACACAAAACCATTCATCCATCTAAGCAGCTTCCCAACATCAGCCCTTCTGAGAGCTCAAAAACATGAGGCCTCTTTCAGGCCAATGGTCAGAGAAGAGAAATAGTTTTAGGGCTAAATCCACAATGTCAAACTGCCACTTTGGACACCTATGACCAATGTTTAGGGGCCACTGAGATCCACCAAACCCTCACTCAGCAGCCACCTAACCCTGTATGTGCCTATGTTTCCACCAGTGGGCAGGTACAAAACTACCTAAGTCCAGACACCACCAAGTTGCTTAGCACCTAGCTTAAAGCCAACCTGCAGCAGGATTCACAAACTAGGCATTCCCCGATCTGTGCTGCCCGCAGATCCCAGTCTCATCATATTCAGAGCATGCGTAACGGATTGTGCCAAATAAAGACACCAGGGAGGGCAGGAGTATGTGTCCAGTCTGCGGTACCCAGTAGGCCAGTAGTTAGAGCTTGTGACATATGAGAGCCTGGTTTGACTACCTGCTCTGCCTGATTTGGAGCAGGGACTTGAACCCAGTGTTCATTGGACAAGATAAGAATGACTTTATAGATGAGTGGTTAGGGCACTTGTGTGGGAGGTAGGAGACAGGTTCCACTCCCTGCTCCAATGAATAGTTAATGAATACAAAGTGGAACAGCTTCAGCAGGAGAAGATTGAGAAAGACCCACCCCAGAATACCCTATTGCCCTAACCACCAGGCTAAGTACTGGCTTGGCTTTGGTACCTAACTTCAGGAGTGGGCTCATGGTTGTGAGTCCTGAGCAGAGGCAGGCACCTCCCTTTGGTCCAGCATTAGGTACCTAACTATCCTCTCCTCGGCATTTCCTACTGGCTAGCTTAGGCAGCCTCCCCATTCATCCTACTGGCTTCTGAGAATCCCATTCTTAGGCACCAACTCTCCCCATGCATTGTATAGGGAGCCTGCATGCCTAACTCAGGGCTGTGAATTCCAGTGGGTGGTAGGGTGCCTAAGAGTTAGGCTTAGTAATGCCTAAATCCCTTTTGAGGATCTAGCTCAGTCCTCCAGCCCACTTCAGTCTCAGAACTTCAAAGAGTTCTCAGGAATACTCACCTTCCCTCAGCATATTTCTCATAGACCTCCTTCCCTCTCCTCATCCCCCATTAACTGAAGTCTTGCACTGAGTAGGGGTATGTCTACACTACAAAATTAGGTCGAATTTATAGAAGTCAATTTTATAGAAATCGGTTGTATACAGCCAATTGTGTGTCCCCACATAAAATGCTCTGAGATCCCAATGCCTGAATGATGCAAGACAGTGTCGCGGGCGGTTCTGTGTACATGACGTCAGGCATCTCCCCCTCCGTCAGAGCAACGGCAGACAACATACCACGCCAAGCATGGAGCCTGCTCAGCTCAGCTCACCGTCACCATATGTTATCTGGGTGCCGGCAGACGTGGTACTGCATTGCTACACAGCAGCAGCTAATTGCCTTTTGACAGTAGATGGTGCAGTATGACTGGTAGCCTTCATTGGCGATCTGGGTGCTGGCAGACGTGGGGCTGGCAGATGTGGGGCTGCATTGCACACAACAGCAGCCTCTTGCCTTTTGGTACAAGATGGTATATTACAACTGATATCCGTCGTCATCGTACTGCAGTGGCTGTCAATCATGGACACCTGGGCAGTCTCGACGATGATGGCTATCAGTCGTAGTATGCTATTTTCTGCCAAGCGCCCAGTATTTTCTGCCAAGCACCCAGAAGATGCCGAGGGCTATCAGTCATGCTGCACCGTCATCTGCCAGCTTAAGATATAAAAAATAGATTTGTTCTGTATTCATTTGCTTCCCGCTCCCTCCCGTGAAATCAACGGCCTGCTAAACCCAGGGTTTGGAGTTCAATTTTGGGGGTGAGGGGCCATTCTGTGTGACAGTTGTTTGTGTTTCTCCCTGATGCACAGCCACCTTTGTTGACTTTAATTCCCTGTACCTGTACGCCATGTCGCCACTCTCTTCCTCCCTCTCTCCCTCCGTCAGATACTAGTTTCGCGCCTTTTTCAGACCAGACGCCATAGCACTGGGATCATGGAGCCCGCTCAGATCACCGCGGCAATTATGAGCACTATGAACACCACGCGCATTGTCCTGGAGTATATGCAGAGCCAGGACATGCCAAAGCAAAACTAGGACTAGCCGAGGAGGCAACTGCAGCGCGGCGACGAGGGTGATGAGGACATTGATATGGACATAGACTTCTCACAAAGTACAGGCCCCAGCAATGTGCAAATCATGGTGTTACTGGGGCAGGTTCAGAACGCCGATTCTGGGCCCGGGAAACAAGCACAGACTGGTGGGACCGCATCGTGCTGCAGATGTGGGACGATTCCCAGTGGCTGCGAAACTTTCGCATGCGTAAGGGCACTTTCATAGAACTTTGTGACTTGCTTTCCCCTGCCCTGAAGCACCAGAATACCAGGATGAGAGCAGCCCTCACAGTTGAGAAGCAAGTGGCGATAGCCCTGTGGAAGCTTGCAATGCCAGATAGCTACCGGTCAGTTGGGAATCAATTTGGAGTGGGCAAATCTACTGTGGGGGCTGCTGTGATCCAAGTTGCCAGGGCAATGAAAGACCTGGTGATATCAAGGGTAGTGACTCTGGGAAACATGCAGGCCATAGTGGATGGCTTTGCTGCAATGGGATTCCCAAACGGTGGTGGAGCGATAGACGGAACCCATATCCCTATCTTGGCACCGGAGCACCAAGCCACCGAGTACATAAACCGCAAGGGGTACTTTTCAATGCTGCTGCAAGCCCTGGTGGATCACAAGGGACGTTTCACCAACATCAACGTGGGATGGCCGGGAAAGGTACATGATGCTCACGTCTTCAGGCACTCTGGTCTGTTTCAAAAGCTGGAGGAAGGGACTTTCTTCCCGGATAAGAAAATAACCGTTGGGGATGTTGAAATGCCTATAGTTATCCTTGGGGACCCAGCCTACCCCTTAATGTCATGGCTCATGAAGCCATATACAGGCAGCCTGGACAGTAGTCAGGACCTGTTCAACTACAGGCTGAGCAAGTGCCAAATGGTGGTGGAATGTGCATTTGGATGTTTAAAAGCGCGCTGGCGCATCTTACTGACTCGCTCAGACCTCAGCGAAAAGAATATCCCCATTGTTACTGCTGCTTGCTGTGCGCTCCACAATATCTGTGAGAGTAAGGGGGAGACATTTATGGTGGGGTGGGAGGTTGAGGCACATCGCCTGGCTGCTGATTACGCACAGCCAGACACCAGGGCGGTTAGAAGAGCACAGCAGGGTGCGGTGCACATCAGAGAAGCTTTGAAAAGGAGTTTTGTGACTGGCCAGGCTACGGTGTGAAACTTCTGTTTGTTTCTCCTTGATGAACCCTCCGCCCCATCCCCCCACCCGGTTCACTCTACTTCCCTGTAAACCAACCACCCCATCCTCCCCTCCTCCTTCGAGCACCACTTGCAGAGGCAATAAAGTCATCGTTACTTCACATTCATGCATTCTTTATTAATTCATCACACAACTAGGGGGATAATTGCCAAGGTAGCCCGGGATGGGTGGGGGAGGAGGGAAGGAAAAGGACACACTGCAGTTTAAAACTTTAACTCTTATTGAAGGCCAGCCTTCTGATGCTCGGGCAATCATCTGGGGTGGAGTGACTGGGTGGCCAGAGGCCCCCCCACCGTGTTCTTGGGCGTCTGGGAGAGGAGGCTATGGAACTTGGGGAGGAGGGCTGTTGCTTACACAGGGCCTGTAGCGGTGGTCTCTGCTCCTGCTGCCTTTCCTGCAGCTCAACCATATGCTGGAGCATATCAGTTTGATGCTCCAGCAGCCGGAGCATCGACTCTTGCCTTCTGTCTGCAAGCTGACGCCACCTATCATCATCAGCCTGCTACTTGCTCTGTTCATCCCGCGATTCAGCCCGCCACCTCTCCTCTCATTCATACTGTGCTTTTCTGTAGTCTGACATTGACTGCCTCCACGCATTCTGCTGTGCTCTTTCAGCATGGGAGAACATCTGGAGCTCTGAGAACATGTCATCCCAAGTCTGCCTTTTTCTCCTTCTAATCTTCACTAGCCTCTGTGAAGGAGAAACATTTGAGGCTGGTGGAGGAGAAGGGAGAGGTGGTTAAAAAAGACACATTTTAGAGAACAATTGGTACACTCTTTCACATTAAATTTTGCTGTTCACATTACACAGCACATGTGCTTTCATTACAAGGTCGCATTTTTCCTCTTATATTGAGGGCCTGCCAGTTTGGTGTGAGAGATCACTCACGCAGTGCCAGGCAACAGATTTCGGCTTGCAGGCAGCCATGGTAAGCCACAGTCTTTTGGCTTTTTTCACTTTCTTAACATGTGGGAATGGTTTCAAACAGTAGCGCCCTCATTTCTCATACCAAGCACCCATTGGGTTGGCCATTTAAAATGGGTTTGCAATGTAAAAGGAGGGGCTGCGGTTCCCGGATTAACATGCAGCACAAACCCAGCTATCCCCCCTCCCCCCACATACACCCAATTCTCTGGGATGATCACTTCACCCCTCCCCGCAACCGCGTGGCTAACAGCGGGGAACATTTCTGTTCAGCCGAGCAGCAACGGGCACCTCTGAATGTCCCCTTAATAAAATCACCCCATTTCAACCAGGTGATCGTGAATGATATCACTCTCCTGAGGATAACAAAGAGCGATAAGGAATGGATGCTGTCTGCATGCCAGCAAACACCAGGACCATACGCTGCCATGCTTTCTTATGCAATGATTCCAGACTACGTTCTACTGGCCTGGCGTGGTAAAGTGTCCTACCATGGCAGACGGGATAAGGCAGCCCTCCCCAGAAACCTTTTGCAAAGGCTTTGGGAGTACATGAAGGAGAGCTTTCTGGAGATGTCCCTGGAGGATTTCCGCTCCATCCCCATACACGTTAACAGACTTTTCCAGTAGCTGGCCGCGATTGCCAGGACAAATTAATCATTAATCATTACTCATTAAACACGCTTGCTTTTAAACCATGTGTAATATTTACAAAGGTACACTCACCAGAGGTCCCCGGTGTGCCCTCAGGGTCTGGGAGCACTCCTTGGGTGAGTTCGGGGGTTACTGGCTCCAGGTCCAGAGTGATAAACATATCCTGGCTGTAGGAGAAACCAGTTTCTCCGCTTCCTTGCTGCTGTGAGCTATCCACATTATCTTCATCCTCCTCTTCCTCGTACCCCGAACCCTCTTCCCTGTGTGTTTCTCCAGTGACGGAGTCATAGCACACGGTTGGGGTAGTGGTGGCTGCACCCCCTAGCATGGCATGCAGCTCCGCGTAGAAGTGGCATGTTTGCGGCTGTGCCCCAGACCGTCCGTTTGCCTCTCTGGCTTTGTGGTAGGCTTGCCTTAGCTCCTTAATTTTCATGCGGCACTGCTGTGCGTCCCTGTTATGGCCTCTGTCCTTCATGGCCTTGGAGACCTTTTCTAATATTTTGCCATTTCTTTTACTGCTACGGAGTTCAGCTAGCACTGATTCATCTCCCCATATGGCGAGCAGATCCCATACCTCCTGTTCGGTCCATGCTGGAGCTCTTTTGCGATCCTGGGACTCCATCACGGTTACCTGTGCTGATGAGCTCTGCGTGGTCACCTATGCTCTCCAAGCTGGGCAAACAGGAAATGAAATTCAAACGTTCACGGGGCTTTTCCTGTCTACCTGGTCAGTGCATCTGAGTTGAGAGTGCTGTCCAGAGCGGTCACAATGAAGCGCTGTGGGATAGCTCCCGGAGGCCAATAACATCGAATTCCATCCACACTACCCCAATTCCGACCCGCTAAGGCCGATTTTATCGCTAATCCCCTCGGAGGTGGAGTAAAGAAACCAGTTTAAAGGGCCCCTTAAGTCGAAAGAAAGGGCTTTATCGTGTGAACGTGTCCAGGCTTAATTCGATTTAATGCTGCTAAAGTCAACCTGAACTTGTAGTGTAGACCAGGCCTAGGAGAAGAGCTGTATCCACTCCCTCCTGAGCATTGCTGCAGAAAGGACAGACAGCTGTAGCCCTAGTTAGAGCAATTATGTGTTTCCCTGCCAGCCCAAGCTCAAATGCTCTACAGCCCATCACAGTAGCTCCTATCTGAATGAATAACAAGTTGGCTGGAGGCCCTTATACTCCTTTTTCCTCACCTACCACATCTATAGCTTTGATAAAAGAAGTTACTCAGAGGGTCTGAGCTAACATTTCAAAAGACTCGATTAAGAAATCTTGAAGGAATAAACATGAATTACTGAAAAGTAGGAAGGAACATACATGTAACATCTGTATTAATGATTAGGAAGAGGGGATAGGTAGCACATTAAATTCATGTGGGCAGGTTATGTTCAGCAACACCATGCATCCCCACTGAAGGCAATGGAATTATAGGATATGGTGAGAGCAGAATATGACCCATAGAGGTTACTCATTGTGAGATGTTGCAAACACCAGTGCAGATAGAGGAACAAGGCAAATGAACAGAGAGGAGCTAGCACTATGAATAGGAAACAAAACAATGAAATCAGTCTGGAAAAAATGCAATTCATATGTGGAAAAATAACCTCAGACAGAGATAGGTGGTTGGGGGAAGGTGAATCTTGGAATTTAGTTATCCTGAAAGAGGACTGCTATAGAAGAGGGGGGAGAATGATTTGGGGCTGTGAATATAGGAGCATTATATAAGGGGGGGTGCGGGGATAGGGACTAGCCACACTAGTCCCTCTTTATGCAACTCCAGAGAGACCATATCTACAACACTGCATACAGCTCTGAACACCTCAATTTTAGGGAAACCAGGGGTAAGGACATAACAGACTACAAGTATTTTAAAGAAACAACAAGGAAGGAGGGTGTGGTAGTGCCAGAGGCAGGACAATAAGAAGGAAGATTTACCGCATGCTCGGGTTCAAGCACACCTCCCTTTCTCTGGGTTGGGTTTTATTACAGAGGCTGCTTTATCCCAAATTGACACCAATTTGATAAAAAGGCTCTTCTGTGTTCATTCCATACATGTTTACATATAGAAAATTCAAAACTTCAGAAACAAACCAGGGAAGGTCTCATTCCTCCCTCTGCCCTGGCTTCTGATCAGCCCAAGCTTACCTTCCCCTGGGACCAAAGCATATCTTTTGTAAGGTGTTGAGCCTAAACAGGTGCAGCTGCACCTAAATAGCTCCCAGGTGCTTTCCTGAGCTACTTCTGAACCTTGGCTGTCAAACCACCTCCAGAGTTCCAGCCTTTGTTTGGCTCAGCAGGGGCTCCTAAGGACATACCTGGTGTGGAATACAATAGGACTTTGGGGGCTTCTCTTGGGGGGTACCAAAAGATCTGTATATCCCATCACAGAGAGTGGAGTTAGGGTGGTTATTATAGGAGTAATGGGATGAAACTGAATCAAGGAGAAGAAGTGAGGCTCTTGGCTTGTCTACTTGGGGAAGTAAGCATGCAATAAGCTAGCATGTGAATTTAAAGTGTACCAGGTACTCATCACTCCCTCCTCCTGTGGATGGTCTTACGCATACTTAGGCCATGTCTACACTATCACTTATGTCAGCAAAATGTATGTTGCTTAGGGGTATGAAAAAACCCACACCTGTGAATGACATTTTCGCTGGCATAAGCGGTAGTGTGCACAGCGCTATGTTGGTGGAAGAGCTTCTCCCGCCAACCTAGTTATTGTTGCTCATAGAGGTGGTTTTATTATGTCAACAGGAGAGCTCTTTCCCATTGGCATAATGTGGCTACACGAGCATAATGTGGCTACAGCTGTGCCACTGCAAGTTTGCTAGTGTAGACATGGCCTAAGAGTGCCCTTGGGCAGGTCAGCTTAATGTACTTCAAAAGTTCATTAAGCTAAAGTTCACAAAAGCAGTAGTGTGGAATAAGGCCATGTCTACATTACAGACTTATATAAGTATAACTACATTGCTCAGGGGTGTGAAAAAAAATCACATCTCTGAGCCATGTAGTTATACTAACCTCACCCTCCCCATGTTGACACCGCTATGTCGACTGGAGAGATTCTCCCACCAACATAGCTACCGCCTCTTGGGGAGGGGGATTAACTACACTGACATAAGAACCTCTCCCATCAGAATAGTAGCATCTTCACTAAAGTGCTGCAGCAGTGCTCTGTGCCACTGTAGTGCTGTGCATGAAGACAAGCCCTAAGAGTGTCTACAATGGGAGTTTATGCAGGATACCTAGTGTGCACTAGCTACGGGGGGAGGAGGGGATCTCCCTGTGTAGATGAGCACTGAATCTCAGAAAATGCATTGTCTCTTATAATAAGGAATAATCTCCTAAAGTGATAGAAGCCTCATCTCTTGAGTCATTGAGCTTGTGTCTTTTTCTCTATACAACATACATAATATGAAGGAACCATATGGACAGGATGTGGTCCAAATAACAGTGTTTACTAACTATAGACAGCATGTAGTGACTAGCTAGATATACATACTGCTGCTCTAGCTGGCATCTGAAGGCTTCTGAAACATAGAAGACAGTGAGGGCCACTCGAGGAATTAAGCTACTTAAAGAGATAATACTCAATTCCTATACACTACACTGCTGAAAAGCATACTAGCTACATGTATCACACACACACACAGCCAGTGGTGCCCTACATGGCTGGAGTTAGGGGCAGGAAACCCATGCGACTGCCTGGGATGCCAGGCTTTGGGGGCGCTGGGTTTGGGGTGCTGTTTTTGTTGTTAGTGACAAAAGGGAAAATAGTGTTTGAAGTAAAATGTTTCAAGTATTCAGTATGTGGATTCATTTTTCACTATCCTCCTAGAATGTTCTGGACCTTTGTAGAATCTCATGGAACCTTCCAGAATTTCTGAGAACTACATTTTCCTTGACTCTCCTAGAAGGTTGTCAACCATGCCCTCACATTTATATAAGGAGCAGAGCATCACCAGTCAGTCAGTGAGATATAAGAACAAAGTGAAGTGAGAACCCAGATGCGATATTGTGAACCTTGTTTTATTGCGTAATTGTGAAAGTGTACTTGTGTTTTAAGACTTGAAGAGCATAAGTAGTGACTAACAAAGGACATATTTAACAAGACACCAGAGATATCTATAGAACCCCTATCTACACAAAAATGTAAAAGAAGTACTGTTACTTCTTTTGCCATGCTTATCACTTAATGTATGATGACTTACTAAGACTGCAGAATATAGGCTTTTGCTCTTAAAAATTAAGTTTCTATAAGCTTAGAGGAAATGAATATTTTTTTTATTTCCTTATATATGGCATGAATAAATACAGATTTACAGATCCCAGCATGCAAATTTATCATCTTATATGACAGCGATAAATCATGCATCAAAATCGTGAAATGGGCTACAAATGCAAGAAAATATAAGGTACACCTTTACCTCGATATAACGCTGTCCTCGGGAGCCAAAAAATCTTACTGTGTTATAGGTGAAAACGCATTATATCACACTTGCTTTGATCCACCAGAGTGCGTTGCCCCACCCCTCTCCCCCCAACACCACTTTACCACGTTATATCTGAATTCGTGTTATATTGGGTCACGTTATATCAGGGTAGAGGTGTATTCAAAAGCTTAACAAATGAAGGGAGGGATGCCAAAGACGCTCCTTGCCTGGGGCACCATTTGGCCTAGGGCCGGCCCTGGTGCCCTACTATCAGGGATATGCCTTTTTCAATAGCATATTGTTGCTCTACAGGAATGTTATCACATTTTGCAGTCAAAGGGGTTAAAAACTACTTAGGACTAGGTACTGAAGTGGAACAGTTCTGCATTTGCTGGGAGGGGGAGTAAACTGACAATAAAGGCCTTTTCCCCCCTCTAACATCTATGATGTGTCTGATATTTAAAATGCCTTAAACATAAAAACTGGATCATTCAATAGCAAAATGTTAATAGATACTGTGAAGTATGAAAGAAATACATCTTCAATATTATGTTCTGTCAGCAGGGAAAGTAATATATAGAGACAACTCCTGGAGAGACTGTCCTACTAACTAAAAATATGTATACATAACAATTGAAATTTGCTTTAAAGGAAACCTTCAAACATTTTACACATAACAGAAAATATTTTCCTGAAAAATAATGCTGTGAAGATTAGGAAGGGACTAGCCAGGCATCTTATAATTACAGAAATTGAAAACCAGGTATCACACTGATTATGAATAGTTTCCAACAGATACTTTTATTTTAGAAGACTGCTGTTAGAAAAAGAAAGACAGTAAGGAGTAGATAATAAGTGACAGGACATTAAAACTGCTTGATGTAAGAATCATGGTCACATATGAATATATTTTAAAAGGTGTTTTCATGTAAAAAGAGTGTTGACAAGAAGCATGGGGGAAAGAAAATTGAACACCGTTACAAAAAAATACAGAAAATAAGTTAGATAGAAAAGAGACCAAAGAAACATGAAAACCACTATATATTCTGTTCTTCTCCATATTTAAACACATACAGAGATAACTGGATACAAACAGGAACTATATGGAGTGGTATAAAAAAATTCCTGGGATTTTGGGAATGGTGCACCACTTGTGAGTGGAGAAATCATGAACAAGTTATGAAGGTGATTCCAAAACACTTTAACATATAGGATCTTGAGACCTTTGAGGGCTAGAAGAGGGTGTTGGGCTCTGTTAGGAAGCCGGAAATCTTTGTGCCTTCCCTGTGCTATAAAGTTCCTGGGCCTGATTCTCACTTCCTCCTAAACTTACTTAAAGAGTCCCAGATTCATCTGTGAAAGTGTCATTAAAGCCTGGAATAGAGAGAGACAAAGGAGTGTTTCTAAGAAAGTAAATATAACCTTGTAAGTTTCTTCTGTTAAATCTTTTATAGTTATGCTATTCCCGATGAATATATAAATTTATCCAATAAAATTCAGGAGACCCAATAAGAATAAAGATGCATCTAAACAGTAAAAAGGCCCCAAACTCCAGTTGAGCTCCATTAGAGATGGTAGACATAGCTAGTGATATAAAGCTTTGCAGCAGAGTAGATCAGGAGCAGTCTTTTCTTTAAAGTCAGGCTGAAAGCAGCATTATATTTATATTAGAATTTCTTTTCCATTTGGTTTAAATTTATTGTTTGTTGAACTCATTCCAGTGGGTCACAGAGAATGTTAGGCAGGACTGTTGTGCCAATCTTCTGAAAGCCATTGAAATGAGTTCAAGGTAACAATCACATTTAAACCAAGAGGGAGAGCAGGTTCTTCTATTTATCAATTTCAGGATTATTTTTAAGCAACCCGCCATTTGAAGCCCCAAATTTATCTACCTGAAATTTCGTATGCAAGCTAAGTATACAAAATAAATCTTCATAACCCCAACCTATTCCACTCCAGCATTCTGATTCAGAATCCTTTGCTTTTGGACTTTTATGAAGAGGCAGATGTGCTACAAAATTTACAGATATGCGAAAAGCCAGCTGCAATTGAAACATGCTTAGCAAAGGCTCACTGCTGCTCCTGCTGGATAGCTAATGATTAGTGACTACACCATTCTTGTTTTGAGTTTCGTCTGAGGTTATACACATGCAGTAAGTCCAACCACTAGATACGAATTGGTTAACTCACTTGTAATGTCTGCTCAGACATAACAGAAGCTGCAGCAGCAGAGAGGAAGTGGCAGCCTGGAAACAGAGGATTAAAAGTCTCCCTTTGTTAATGTTGATTCAGTCTTGGATTTTTAAAAGTAGATGTCCACATCTTCAGAGGTATTTTAGTCACCATCTGTGCTGCAGTTGACAGCTTTCACTGTCAAAGAATTTACCCTTCATTGCCTAAGTCCATCCAAGCAATATCACTATATTCTCTTTAACCCTGTGATATTATACATTGCAGTGGTATAGATAGTATCAAACCAAACCAATCTTCTATGAGTATTTGTTGACTCACTTGAGTCAACTATGGAAACTGGTTGACTGACCACCCACTAAGCTTTTAGGGACATTCAGAATATCCCAAACCAATAGAAGGGAGGGTTGGAATCTCTTGGAAGAATAATACAGCCCTTGGAATGGGACTCAGCTGAGACTCAGCATTCAATTTACAAATTTACAATGCTTTGGTACTCTTCCAAAGCATTTGTCTTTTCCACTCCAGAAATGATACCTCTAGCCAGTTTGCAGTGCTGCTGTGTTGGTCCCGGGATATTAGAGAGACAAGGTAGGTGAGGTAATATCTTTTACTGGAACAACTTCTGTTGGTGAAAGATGCAAGCTTTCAAGATACACAGCTCTTCTTTACTTTTAGCCAGTGACAGGAATTCCCAATCATAAGATGGTCTTGAAATAATGGTCTTGAATTTATGATCTGCAGACCAGTAGTGGCTGCAATAATAGTTATGGGGAGGGATTTTCAGGGGCATAAACAGCAGTTGGGTACCAGCCAGTAACTCCCGCTGTGTAGCCAAAGTCATCATACAGTGCCTAGCACAATGGAACTAACAAGTAAGAGAGTTGCTGCTTCTAAGAGTTTGCAATCTAAATAGTCAGGAAAGGAAACAGGTAATGTGTGACATTGAGTAAGTGACAACAGGTCAGTAGTAGAGCTACGAACAGAACCCCGCTCTTCAGAATCAGAGTCTGCTACACTATCCACAAGGCTGTTACCTCCCTTAATATATTCCTCTTTCTGAGCCATTTTTCACAAGCATTTTTGAAAGATGTTAGACTACAGACATGTACCCAAAAAGGGTAATTGTACATGTGAACATGTCACCCACTGCAGTCATTCATTTGTGTGCACTTACCTGCTGTGTATTCACAACTGAATATTTTATATTTGAATATAACTTTCTCCTGCAATCATAGTTTCCATGTGCAGAGTAGGTGGCTAGGTTTGAAGATGTGCTCCTTGGAATAATTTTAAGATCAAAATCACGTAGTTGCTTTGAAAATGTTAATGCTTGCTAAAACATTTTAAAACAGCCTTGTTCCTGAGTGCACTGTTCTTTGAAGCACATGGGCTCAAACCTTTTCATAGTGTGAATCACCTCTTAACAAGGAGATTGCCTCATTGGCCACCTCCTTTCCCACTGGCATTTGCATAACATGCCCATGGCAACTGCAACAATTGCTTACTAAAAATACTCAGGAAGCATTTAATGTATTTTTAGCTTTTTCAATACTATTTGGCAGCTGGAAATTAGGGGAGAGCCAGCACCATATGATGAACTAGCTCACCCCACGCCAGTTTGGGAACTTCTCTGTCAGCACATGGAGTAATTTCTTCTGTGATGATTCCTGAAGGATATAGCTGCCCGTCTCTGAAGCTACGATGATTTTGATAAGGCTGTGACAGAAGTGTAGAACACAGATGTGAATTAGTCAAGCACTGAAGAGCTTTGTGATCATGAGGACCCTGAAAAAATATCTGGAGCATCTGGATACTTAACAGGTGGGACATGACAAAAAAACCCACATTCTAGAGAACTAGAATTTCTCCCAAAACTAAAATAACCAGTTTTAGGTCAGCTCTAATCACAGTGAATTGCAGCCTAAATCCCTTGTTTAGAGATTCGTGGGAGTCCTCCCTGAGAAATGTGACTGGTAGAGGCCCTGTACCTAAGTAGGGTGTCCTCAAGGAGGCCATAAAGGATCAGGAACTGTGAAAATTAGTTCACTGCTAAATCAGAGGAATTAATACCTCCTATTCAATCATCTATACTATTTTTAGCAGGAGCCAATGTTCTCCTTAGTAGTCTCCCATCCAGGCCTGACTATTTAGCTTAGAGAGCTGACAAAACCACACATAGCAGCTATATGGCTGCCTAGAAGGTGGGAACATGAAATGAGAAAAAAGTCTGAAACATTCTCAGGCATTATTGTTATATAATCAAGTGAAACCAGTCAAAAACTGCCTTGGTTGGTCCATTCACTATCAGAAACAACAACTTACCTCAACTCCGGACAATGTGACTATGTTATCACCCAGTAACATGGAAGGTAACATGTCACTCACTGCACTAGTCTTCTTACTTGCTTAACACACTGCCTCTGCAGTCTGTGTGTATTTTCTGGTCCATTTCCCATTCTTAACCTTAGTGCCTCACCCACCTTTCAGTTTGTACATTGTTCCATTTAGCAATTATTATGGGTATACTTTATTCATTTTCTGTGTGTTAGCTTGTTCACTCACTGATGTGATTTTGTTTTAGAGAATAGTCAGAGGCTACAAAAAGAACAGATGAAATAGGGTTTATAGTTATAGAGTCTCAATGATAGGTCTGTATAAGCTTTTTTTTCCCTTGCATTTTTTTCTGGTTTTTGTGCCAGGTGAATCTGCATAAAGATTTATCACTTCATTTAGTAAAATGGCAGTCCAAGAGAAAAACCTTCTTGCTAATTCCTACGTAACTAATTTGGAGCATCATCAATCCTGCCCTTGTGATTTGCTTACAAGGATCCTTAGCATTTTATATTCATCTTTTAATATTCATTCTGTGCTGTCTAATCTAGAATGTATTGTGCACACAGTGTTCTGGAATTAGCAGTCAGCACAACAGGACTATAATTGTGTGTAATCAAACCGCCAAAGAAAATTGCAAAGCAACTGCAAGTATGGCACTCCAAGTCCTGACCTGTCAACACTGCAGTTCTCATTTCCATCTCCATTTTCCTTTTCCCCTTCTGCTGACAAGCCCCTCGGTATTTCATTCTGAAATTCGCTCACCTCTCTTGGGCATTGTTACTGTCCTCCTATTTCTTCCACCAGCCTTCAGGAAACCAAAGGAAGAATGGAGTAGTCTATTCTTCATGAATGGAAGCCAAGAACTCCTGAATTCTAATCCCAGCTCTATCCCACACTTGCTATACTGCATGAGCAAGTCATTAAACATCTGTGCCTGTTTCCTCACCTGTAAAAATCGGGTTTAGTCTTACTAGAACAGAATGAATGATTCAGAGTGAATATTTTGATGAATTTCCGTATTTGTACCTTTTCATGAAAGGACAGACAGATTGCAAAATTCTCAAGTTTGTTATTCAAAATTATTCACAAGTTTCACTGGTATTTCTTGGCTTAAACTAACCAACAAGTCAGTTTGTGACTAGAGAATAGTACAAGTAAACATACAATTTAAAAATCATGCCCTGTTGGTTAGTTCCATGAGTCATCCAATCAGGCAAAAAACAAAAGATTTATGTAAATACCTAACAATGCACATTGAGTGTTTTTTTGCTATGGCCCCAAGGAGCTGATATACTAGCTGGCAATCACACTCATGTCCCTTTCTCAGCCAGCCCTGTCACTTGAAGGGCTAGGAGGGTTATGGTATAGTATTTCACTATACAGGGGAAATCATCAGTTGGAAATTTGTACCTACTTTCTGGTACATTTGTGCCATGGAAGTACAGATAAGCCAAACCAAGGCTGAGAATCCGGTCCAGAAAATCCAGTTGTCTCAGCTGTGCTTTTCATGCATGAGAAAAGAGAGTATCTGCATAATTTCATCTTTAGCAGGAGGTAACCTACACCAAAGAGTGCATACCAGTACCATCTCCATGTGTGCTTTTATAACCAGCGCAACGTGCAAAAGAAACTCATGCCACACTCTGCCCACATATCTACACCAGCAACACCATCACAGGACCTAACCAGATCAGCTACAACATCACCGGCTCATTCACCTGCACACCACCAATGTTATATATGCCATCATATGCCAGCAATGCCCCTCTGCTATGTACATTGGCCAAACTGGACAGTCACTACGCAAGAGGATAAATGGACACAAGTCAGATATCAGGAATGGCAATATACAAAAACCTGTAGGAGAACACTTCAACCTCCCTGGCCACACAATAGCAGATGTAAAGGTAGCCATCTTACAGCAAAAAAACTTCAGGACCAGACTCCAAAGAGAAATGAGCTCCAGTTCATTTGCAAATTTGACACCATCAGATCAGGATTAAACAAAGACTGTGAATGGCTATCCAACTACAGTTTCTCCTCCCTTGGTGTTCACACCTCAACTGCTAGCAGAGCACCTCACCCTCCCTGATTGAACTAACCTTGTTATCTCCACACTGATTTATACCTGCCTCTGGAGATTTCCATTACTTGCATCTGAAGAAGTGAGGTTCTTACCCATGAAAGCTTATGCTCCCAATACTTCTGTTAGTCTCAAAGGTGCCACAGGACCCTCTGTTGCTTCATGCCACAGAAGTGTGCTCAAGAAAAAGTGGTCATGACTAGCTACAGCATAGTGTGTCCAGCACAGCAACATGGCACTCTTCCCTAACCCCATTGGGTGTGCTGATCTGGCTGTGTAGGGATATTAAAGAAGGTACTAACAGTGATTCCCCCAAGTGACAGTGACCCCCCCCCCTGTAATTTGTCCCCCACACTTTAAAATCCAACAGTTTCACCAAGTACAAAAATCTCTTGGGTCTTCTATTAAAACTTGTAAGCTACTGTCTATAGAAACCATTGATTGTATCTGTCCTGTGAAAGATACTTTATCACTATGTAAAACTTACAAACAAGTTAATTGACTTTGTTCTTGAAGTAATTGATACAATGTAAACAAACGCTATAAGCCGTTAAGTGACTTTCACTTCATTGTAACAGCAAGGGCTCCTAGGAATAGACCCCCACCCTCTGTGATTAAAGGGCCGGGAGTCTCAAATGAATTAGCACACACCCCGAAAGTGGTGGAGATAGTAAATTAAAATATGGTTAAGATATGTAATGTATGTTGATGAATGCTTGATGTACATGAATGGTTAGGGAGGTGCCAGCCTAGAAAGGGAGTATCCATCGGCCGAAGAATGTGTCAAGTGGACCACCAGACAACCCCCAGAGGGTAAACTGGGATCCACCCCATCACCTGGAAGGATGAGAAACACAAACTTTGGACAGTGTGGAGCCACCAGGAATGTGCCACTTTGGACAGGAATATGCCATCTGCTGATTGAGTCAGCAACAGCAGGATGAAACAGCTCCCATAGACTAACATAGGAATTAATTCCTATAAGAATGGACTCTAAAGATTGAGGACTTTGAGTCTCTGGTTCTGCTGCCAGCCTCCAGGAGCATCAGGTGCATCTGACACAGACTCAGCTCCATCCTCATGACCAAGATACCTGGCCAGTAACTTGGCATGAGCAACTTCTAGGCTGGTAACTATAACACCTATACAGAACTTGAATGAATGATTGTGTGAATGAATCTATATGTGTGTGTGTGTGTATAAGGAATAAGTAGTGATAGGAATAAGTAGTCAAACAACGTTGTTTACTTTTATCTTTTGCTTTATCATTATGTTTACAATAAATGTGGCATCTCTGCCTTATCCCTCTTCCCTCTTAATAAGATCCTGCTGGTTTTTATTCTAGTGGTATAACAGCTGGCCTTGCTATTAACAAAGTAGACATGCTCCTAGTCCAAACAGCCTCCTTCCCAAATACACCACATGGCACCATAAATTGCCTCGATTCTAGTGGGAATTAGGGTGCTCAACATCTCTGAATATCAGACTAGTTATTGAGGGGCCTAAATTGGGAAACCAATGTTTAAAAAGTGATTAAATACTTCCAAATAAAATATTTCAAAACACCTTGGTCAGTTACACTCGGCAAGATTATCAGTATTACTGAAAAAAATAGCACAAGGTCTTATTACAGTTCTTGACATTATATGAGTCAGACACCTAACTTTACCCCTAAGAGAGATTATGGGCATTTAAAGCTTGCAAGGTTCCGTATTCTCTGTTTTATTGTAAGCTTTATGGTAACAATTTATTTTTATGGAGATTAATGTGTGAATACAAATACATTGAGGACACACTCTCATTAGGGGATCACTAACCTCTCCTATAGGTGACATTAAGACAAGTATTCGATTATAAGCCCCCCCACACACCCAAAAAAAACCTCTTGGAAACCCTAAAATAATTGCCCTGAAATTTCATATGCAGGATCTTTGGCTGAGGTAGAATATATTCCTCTGTAATGAAATTAAACAGGAACAAAAGCAGGTCAGTGTCTGATGCCCATAGTCAAACCACATCAAAGTTCAAACAGTACAGGATGCTTTATTGCCTTGCAAAACGGTCATGAAAATGTACCCACCAGACACAAAAGCCTATTCACCCATCCTTTATCATGAGATTAGACAATGAAAGTCTAATCTCTTACTTACCCAACAGAAAACACAGGACTGGGGAGGCAGCAAGGTCTAGAGCTCAGGAGACCAGAGCTCTATTCCTGATTCTGCCACTAATGTGCTATGTGACCTGGGGCAAGTAACTTCATTTCTGTTTCCGTTTCCCCTTCCATCCCTTGGTTTTTTTAGATTGTAAGAGACATTTCTGCCCTGAAAAGCTAGGTGTAGGTACTGTGAATTGCAGAGTGAGGCTTCGATTTCAGTTGGGGTCTCTAGGCACTCATATATAACAAATACTAAAGAAGAATAGGTATGTAGAGTTTTGCAAGAAGCAATGCAGCCTCCAATAGAAAGAAAAACAAAAGGAAAAAAAAAGAAAACCCACTCACCATTGATGAACCAGGGAACAGTCAGTCCTGCTAATCTTCTTGACACAGAAATGTGACTAATTAATCAAAATATAAAAGGGTACTGATTATTGGCAAGATGCTATACTCTATTGATAAGGCTATATAGAAACCCAACACAAGTATTGGTCTATTAAGGGTTGCTTATGGATCAGATGTTCTTTAATGTACTTGTTAATGGTAGTCTGTCCATGTAATATCTGATCAAGTTTATTTATAGATTTCTACTTTTGAAAAGTCTGTAAAAAAGAAGATTAGTCTAAGTGACAGCAACTTCTGGTTCTGATTCACCCTGAGTTAGGGAGGAACAATGCAAATAGTTATTGAGAGATATAGAAACAGCTGTTTTATAGCTCTGATATTCTCTGACTAAGCCTCCCACTGAGAGTAGGAGTTTGAACAAATTCCTATAGGACATGAAACACCCTGTCAAAGCTAAAAACCCTGGTGCCACTAATAATCACATGGAACTCTGATAAACAAGATATAGCTTGTAGCATAAAACATGTAATTGTTGCTGACAGCCCTACTTTTGTTTCTAGGTTCTTGTATTTTCTGTTTCCAGAGTAGCTCAGATTCTCTGTGGTTAATGACATAAAAATGTGGCTAAGACATTGAACAGACATTAGTATACCCATTGCCTCACTTCTCTTTAGGATTTCACATTTGAATTTGCCCTGTAGTTTGCTGTCCTCTGAATATTGCCTACTGAACTGTCATAAGAATAGTCATTAGAGATGAACTCAGCCATCTCCAGTCTGAGTATTTAGGATATTTAGGGAGACTGGCTGAAGTACACAGTTAGCTGTGCTTTCTTCAGTCAGTTCTTCCCTTTAGGGGTGACCAAGTGAGAACAGCTCTCTAATGCTGTCAGTAGCACCATCCAGTTCCTGTCTATGGTAACTGGCCAGGGAAGACTGGAATGATGTGGAGTCTTGGGAGAAGCCATGGGAAAACTTTTGAGTCTATTGGGGTTGGGAGGGAAGAAAGGAAAACATTAAGAATAGAAATATATATGTTTTGTACTTGAAGGTATTAGGTTCATCTTTAAATAAGTAACACCTGCTTATTTCAAGAAGGCAGACTTTAGCAAACTCAGTGAGTTGGTAGGTAAGATCCCATGGGAAGCAAGTCTAAGGGGAAAAACAATTGAAGACAATTGGCAGTTTTTCAAAGAGACATTTTTAAGGGCATACGAGAAAACTATCCCACTGAGTAGGAAAGATAGGAAATCTGGAGGGAGACCACCCTGGCTTAACCAGAAGATC
The DNA here is from genome assembly GCF_013100865.1 of Trachemys scripta elegans. Taxonomy (NCBI): domain Eukaryota; kingdom Metazoa; phylum Chordata; order Testudines; family Emydidae; genus Trachemys; species Trachemys scripta. The sequence goes on from NC_048303.1 coordinate 78,417,503, forward strand.
TTCAATTATCTAAAAATCAAAAAAGAGTCCTATAAAAAGTGGAAACTAGGTCAAATTACAAAGGATTAATATAAACAAATAACACAAGTATGTAGGGACAAAATTAGAAAAGCCAAGGCACAAAACGAGATCACACCAGCTAGAGACATAAAGGGTAACAAGAAAACATTCTACAAATACATTAGAAGCAAAAGGAAGACCAAGGACAGGGTAGCACCGTTATTCAATGAGAGGGGGAAAATAATAACAGAAAATGTGGAAATGGCAGAGGTGCTTAAGAACTTCTTTGCTTCAGTTTTCACCAAGAAGGTTGGTGGTGATTGGACGTCTAACATAGTGAATGCCAGTGAAAATGAGGTAGGCTAAAATAGGAAAAGAACAATTGAAAATTACTTACACAAATTAGATGTCTTCAAGTCACCAGGGCCTGATGAAATGCATCCTAGAATACTCAAGGAGTTGACTGAGGAGATATCTGAGCCATTAGCGATTATCTTTGAAAAGTCATGGGATACGGGAGAGATTACAGAAGACAGTAAAAGGGCAAATATAGTGCCAATCTATAAAAAGGGAAATAAGGACAACCCAGGGAATTACAGACCAGTCAGCTTAACTTCTGTACCCAGAAAGATAATGGCACAAATAATTAAGCAATCAATTTGCAAACATCTAGAAGACATGGATTTATCAAGAACAAATCATGTCAAACCAACCTGATAGCTTTCTTTGACAGGGTAATAAGCCTTGTGGATAGGGAGGAAGCAGTAGACATGGTATATCTTGACTTTAGTTAAGCTTTGATACTGTCTCTCATGACCTTCTCATAAACAAACTAGGAAAATGCAACCTAGATGGAGCTACTATAAGGTGGGTGCAAAACTGGTTTGAAAACCATTCCCAGAGAGTTGTTATCAGTGGTTCACAGTCATGCTGGAAGGGCATAATGAGTGCGGTCCCTCAGGGATCAGTTCTGGGTCCGGTTCTGTTCAATATCTTCATCAATGATTTAGATAATGGTATAGAGAGTGCACTTATAAAGTTTGCGGACAATACTAAGATGGGAGGGGCTGCAAGTGCAAGTGCAGGGATAGGATTAAAATTCAAAATGATCTGGACAAACTGGAGAAATGGTCTGAAGTAAATAGGGTGAAATTCAATAATGACAAATGCAAAGTACTCCATTTTGGAAGGAACAATCAGTTGCACACATACAAAATGGGAAATGACTGCCTAGGAAGGAGTACTGCGGAAAGGGATCTGAGGGTCATAGTGGACCACAAGCTAAACATAAGTCAACAGTGTAACACTGTTGCAAAAAAAGCGAACGTAATTCTGGAATGTATTAGCAGGAGTGTTGTAAGCAATACACAAGAAGTAATTCTTCCACTCTACTCCATACTGATTGGGCCTCAACTGGAGTATTGTGTCCAGTCCTGGGCACCACATTTCAGGAAAGATGTGGAAAAATTGGAGAAAGTCCAGAGAAGAGCAAAAAAAATGATTAAATGTCTAGAAAACATGACCTCTGAGGGAAGATTGAAAAAATTGGGTTTGTTTAGTCTGGAGAAGAGAAGACTCAGAGGGGACATGATAACTGTTTTCAAAGTACATAAAAGGCTGTTACAAGAAGGAGGGAGAATAATTGTTCTTCTTAACCTCCGAGGATAGGACAAGAAGCAATAGGCTTAAATTGCAGCAAAGGAGGTTTAGGTTGGACATTAGGAAAAACTCTCTAACTGTCAGAGTGGTTAAGCACTGGAATATATTGCCTAGGGAGGTTATGGAATCTCCATCATTGGAGATTTTAAAGAGCAGGTTAGACAAACACCTGTTAGAGATGGTCTAGACAATACTTAGTCCTGCCATGAGTGCAGGGGACTGGATTAGATGACCTCTCGAGGTCCCTTCCAGTCCTATGATTCTATGATTTATAACTCTCAATATAAAGTGATAAAACTTTTAACATTTCTGTATTCACCACACTCAAGCTAGAAAGAGCTTAAATATAGTCCCCCAGGGTTGGAGCAGTAAAAATATTTATCCAAATTTTAGTGAGACTGTCAAAACATGCCATAATCCAACATTTAAGGCTATGAGGTTTGAGTATTTTATTGATCAGTTCACCAACCATTCTTTTTGGCATTAAAATGAACCATACACAGGCAGCTTTGGAGCTAGCTCCACATATCCTCAGATTCTCTTATGCCTGCTTTCAGCATTTTGATGCTTAAATAATGGCCTCCTTTCACTCTCTTGTTTGTCCCTCCTGGGGCACATATCTACTGGGCCATCCCAAGAAGGTTTGATTATTCTATTTCTAAAGTGTGATTACTGTAACTCATCTATTGTTTGTCTTCTTGACATGATCAGGTGCCACGTGGAAGTGGCTCAATGCTGAATATATGCTATTTACAGGTATTCATTTCTAAACATACCCATTTGAAATCCTGTTGTGTGGTGTATTTAATGATATAATATCTCTTTTGAGCACCTAGTCATTGCATGGCCTTTGTTCCTCCACAAGACTTAGAGAAATCAGCAGTGAAACAAGGTGAGAGAGGAAATATCTTTTATTAGACCAACTTCTATTGGCAAGGGAGAGAAGCTTCTGAGATTACACAGAGCTCTTCTTCGGGTCTTCAGAAGAGCTCTGTGTAAGCTCAAAAGTTTGTCTTTCACCAACAGAAGTTCATCCAATAAAAAAGATATCACCTCACCCACCTTGTCTTTCTACTATCCTGAACCAGCACAGTTATAACAACACTGCATACAGAAATCAATAGTCTCAGTTTGGTTAACAAAGTTGATTGCTATCACTAATAGGAGAATGATTATTATTCTGTTTATTTTCATTAGCATGCACTGCCTTCAATGGTATAATCATTTAGCCATAATTGTCAGATAAATTGGCTGTAAAAGAGTCTAAAGACAGGAAAACAGGAGACACGGCATTTTAGTCTACCATATGTTTGGAGCCAGGTTTGTAGAAGGTTTTGTACTTGGTACCGTAAATGCTCAGAACTATTTTTGATACCGCTCTGCTGATGAGTCTGAGCCAACCCACTAAACCTCCATCTCAGTATGTACTGTCACTCAGAAGTGCTGCTGTTCTGTCTGGCCCACCAAACATTTGAAAGCAAGTTATAAAACCACAATGTGAACTGAACATTTTCATCTTGAAGCCTGTCATTGCGTTGTATCCCTAGAAGGCTGGGAACACTACTGGAGCAACTTTGACCGGGGAAGATTAAAGCAGGTAGTAGGCAATCAAGAGCTAGTGGAAGATAAGGAGAGGCTTTTGGGGAATGAGGCAAATGTTCAAAATGTGGGACAGTGTTGCTTCAGGCAGGAGGAGATCTGATATACATGCAAGTCTGAACTGGAAAGATCACATGAAGTGGGCTGTAGAAATGTGAGTATATTGCACAGCACAGGATTGTTTCTATTTCAGCCAGCCAGTGGTGTAACTTCACATTTTGAAATTTACTCTTCAGTATGAGCTAAATAGGCACACAGAGGCTCAAGAAGAAGAGCATGCCTTCTGGGGGAATGGTATTAAGCTCATCAAGAGCTTTGAGAGGTTGATTTGCAACAGCTTTTTTTCCCCCTTTTTCTTTTTTTAGCATCAGTGGACTAGTTGCTACCTTTGTGTGCGCTCAAATTCTGCCTGCAGGATGGGGAAGCATCCTATGAAAATAGAGGATCATCTCCTCCTATTCCACAACCTCAATTCTGAATTGCATCTTGAACCTTTGTATAAAAGTTATGTAATCTGACCACATTTTTTTTTTTTGTTTTCTCCACTTAATATAGGCTGCACCTTGTCTGTACGAGTGCTAGCACTCTTATTAGAACTAAACATCTGAATTCATGTAATACTTTCATACAGTATATGGGAAATGGATTTAAACTACATATAAATTAAGAGGAAATAAACCCAGCTGTCCAATACAAGCTTTATCAGAAGCACACTTAGCTTGCCTTAAAATTGAATATCAAAAGGCACTTTGCAAACCTGAATATATCAGAGATATCTTTGCATTTAAAATGTGTCAATGACTGAATATTAAACAGCAGCTTTCTTTGAGAGTGTCATTAAGTTCTTCATTTGGAATATATTTTGCAGTGTAAAAAGCAATGCAAATATAGATCTTTGAACAAGGAGACAGCCCTACTATTATAACTCACTAATGAATCATGCTTCTCCAGTTCAGTTCCCAGCAGCTGCACCCACAAACGTCACACTGATCCCTGGCTGGACTAGCAAGAACTTATCCTATGATCTAGCAGTCCCCAACATGGTTTTAAATTGCTCATGTAGCCTTTATGTCACCCCCCATCTTTAGCAATCTATAGCGGTACAGTATGAAATCAAACTCTGTGCTAATTTCAGGGAACTTTATTCTTGTAAGTAGCAGGCTAATAACTGTATCAGGAGTTCTACATTATAACTGACAGAATGCTTTGAAGACGGAATTGAAGATTAGATATACATGAAAAGGCTCAAGAATTTACACCACCACCAGACCTCTACTCGGATAAAATAAGGATTAAATAGACACCATCTGAGGATGCAGTGTTTTGATCTCCATGTGAATTAATTTTTGATCAGTGTCCAGGTTAGGGTTTGAGCATGACTTAATTAGGGCTTTGGGTTCAGGTTCAATAGAACCAAAATCTGAATCCTTTTGAGACCTCATGACAGCGATAGGAAAGATGATCTTTTAGTTAAGGCAGTATACTGGCACGCAGGAAATTTGTTTGATTCCTCAGTCTGCCACAGACTTCTTGTGAGATCTTAGGCAAATCAATGTTAGCCTTGGGTAGGATCCACAAAGGGACTTAGGCATTGCAATGCTGAGCATCATGGTATCTTATATATAGATGCCTAGAAAAATCCAGGAACGATGTGATCCACAAAGCCAAGTTAGGACAATGAGACAGATATGCTGTAGGCCAGTGGTTAAGGCACCCAGCTGGGATGCAGGAGACCCCACATCCAGTCCCCCTTCTCCAACCAGTCTCATTTATCCACAGTGGAACAGCTTCAACAAGAGAGACTGAGAAAGCCCCACACCAGAATATTCCATAGCTCAGTGGTTAGAGCATCTTCCTGAGAGGTGAGAGACCCCTGTTCTAATAGTGTCTTCCCTTCAGGCCAAGGGGGGAGGGAGAGATTGAAACTACGTCTCCCACATCCCACTCAGAGGAGTGCTTAACCACTGAGCTAAAGGCTGTAATATGGGCATCAATACCACCACCTCCTGGATCTTGAATGGGACCCAAGCCAGTAGGTGCCCTCTGAGCATGCCTACTGGATTGGGGCCCCACACACAACTTAGATGGCTGAACACCTATCTTCTCTGGTTTGTGGATCGCTCTGGGGCTCAGATAGGAAATAGGCATCTGGATGCCTCAGTGAGGCATCAATGCACATGTCCAGAGGCTGAAACATAAGCACTTAGGGAACTTTTACCCTGGGGGAAAAAAAAACCCTTAGGTGCCGACTGAGTTTAAGTGCCTACAGGATTTGGTGAGTTTTGTGGATTGCAGTAGAGCCCAAACAGGAATTTAGACACTTAAACCCCAGAGTTAGGTGCTTATGTACTTTCGTGGATCCCTTTCTTATGCCCCACTATACTGACCACTTTCACCTAACTTTTGTCTCTCTCAGCTGTTTAGAATGTAAATTCTTCCGGACAATGATTTTTCCTCTCATTCCCCCCACCCCAGCATCTAACACAATGAGATGCTGATGTTTGTTGGAGCCTCCAAGCACTGCTGCAATACAGATAAGGTTGTCTGATGTGTAGAAAATTTATATCCTCCTGAATAGGGGACATCGCAAAAAAAAAGAAGAAGAAGAAGAAGAAGCAGCAGCAGCAGCACCAGCCAGCTGACATTGTGAGCTATTGGCTTAATACCAGAAAAAAAGGACCCTTTAGGTTTTGGTTACAAGCCAAAATTGAAACCAAAAGCAAAGGGCTGGATTCCCTACTCCCCCAGAATTGCTAAGGGGGTTGTATTTTTAGAATCCACTTTTAGGCCATTCCTAGCTTAAAGTAAAGTCTTGCGTAGCATCAGCTGAGCCAATGGACAATGTTTACACAGCACATATTCTGTGTGAGTTGTGTGATTTCATTTGAAAAGAAGAGACAAAATGTTTAAAAGAGTGAAGAGTGGCTGGGAAAGCATTCATGTAACGTTGCTGGGTGAGCCTTTATATGCTGAAGGCTGTGTGAACAAAGCTTGGAGAGGCTGCTTTTCACTAGCAGAGTAGTATAAGACCCTGGGCAGGAAAATTAAGGGGACACTGCTATTCAAAAGTCCAGCTTGTACCCTGGGGGTTGTCACACCCACTTTTTCCAAAATCCTCAGATTTGTACCAAACAAAATTCTAAAATAAAGGAGGTTGGCTTGGTGTAAGAGCAGCTACAGTACAGCCAGATGGAACCCAGATTTGGCATCAGCTGTGCCACTTTCACGTTGAGGCTCAAAAATCTGAGGTATCAACTCATCAAAGACCAAGATTTTTTGAAGAGTAGCAGAGAGTAAAGATTGTGATTGAAGACCACCACAAGCTTTGGGGGAGGACTTCCAAAAGTAAGATATAAGCGCCCCATTTGGATGTCCTACTGAGAATTTTACCAGTGTAATTATCCCCATTTTACAGCTGCAGAAATGGAGGTATGGATAGCTTAAGCAACTTACCCAAGGTCACACAGTCAATAGCAAACCCAGGACTAGCATTCATGTCACTTCACTCCTTGTCTGCTAGTCCATCCACTGCTAGAAATAAGCCTGGACATCTATGGTTTCATGGGATTCCTGATTCTCCCTAGTTTTAATTAGATTAAAAATACTATGGCAACCTCAAGCACTGTATTTTGGAATTCCTATATATAGATGAAGACAGGAAGTGAGAGGCATGCTAAATGAGGACAGGAAGTTAGCCCAACAGCAAGGTCTGAATTTGTTATTGTACCTGACCTGCTGAGGAAATAAGAAGAATTGGGAAGGTAAACTCTGCATTTGGAAGACTCAAAAATATCTGGCAACTCAAAAACATCTCCCTCAAGACAAAACTGAATGTGTACAAAGCAATTGTTATCACCATCACAACATAAAGCAGTGAGACATGGCAACTTACCAAGAAAGATACACAAAATCTGGATTCATTTCATCACAAATGTCTGAGGAGAATATTGGGAATAACATATAGAGATAGGAAGACGAATGAAGAAGTTAGAAAAATTACTGGACAAGGCACCCTCTCACAAATAATCTACAAAAGAAGACATCAGTGGCTGGGACGTGCTAAGAATGGAAAAAGGAACGCTTATCAAATACCGCCCTTGAATGGAAGCCAGAAAACGCAAGAAGAGCGGAAGACCATGAATAACATGGAATCGAACAGTTCTGAACGACATCAAGCACCTCAACATGAAATGGGAAGATTTGGAGAGAAGGGCAGTTAACAGGCAAGGATGGCAAATGTGGGTAGCCCAATGTGCAGCAAAGCATGGGATGGACTAAGGTCTAAGGTAATTTGACCTGCTTTGCCAAGCTCTATTTACATGGCACCTCATCCTTTGAGCTTTCCCTTTGAGCTCCACAGCACAGGTAAGTATATTTCACACTTACATTTGGAAAAATATTTGCCTAAGTATCACTGCTAAAAGTGTAGCAAGCCAACAGGCTACCTTGTAGATAAAAGTGCCCACCTTTGAGATCTAAGACAAAAGACATACTAGCATTTGGCCCCTTTAATTTATATGGCATGGTATGTTCTTGACACAGACTGGAGAGGCTACATGCTCTCCAGGGCATGAACCACTGCCACTCAGCGATATAGCAGTCCTTAGCAGGGTTCTAAGTTGCTCATGTAGCACTTATTCCACTCCCACCCACCTCCATCTTCAGAAACCTCTGTAGTAGAATAGAAAATCTGCAAACTCTGTGCTAGTTGTAGAAGACTTCATTCTTCTCTAAAGTAGCAGACCCCAGATACTGCTAATATAAATGATAGTGTATTTCTGTGGCAGCACATGGAGTACAAAACCTTGGATTTTATGACCTTCTGGGTATACCACAGGAAGCAGCTATTTTCCTAGATGGGGGGGCTCTTTTAGGGGGTCAGGACACAGGGACAGGAAACGGTGCTTGGTTTAGCTAGAGATTGGGGAAGGTTAAGTACTAACATCATTTATGTGCTTATGGCTAGTTAGGGCTGATGTCTGTTTAAGTCACTTTGACTCAATTTTAGTTGATTTAAATGTTTTCAATTTAAAATGTACTCAAAGGACAGGGCAATCACTTTTATAAATGTAAACAAAACCAGGCCAGGGTGTTTAACATCCATTACTCACCAGTCAGTCCCTACAGCTAGGGATAGACAGTGAATCCATGCAGTCAGATTATTAATTATCCCGTGCTAAGCACACTTCCCACTGAAATCAGGAGGAGTTGTGCCTGAAAGGATTTTCAGGACAGATCTTTTAGTATGCAACCAGTGATACAAGATACATTATGAAAGATTGTTGCAGTGCTGAAGCCCACCAGAATACACGTAGTGGTGGAAGAACACAGGTTTTGTATTTTCATTAGAATTCCACAGGGCAGCATCTGGGTTTGAAATAATTTAACCAACAAAATTATTCTAATAAATAACTTACAGTCTTTACTCAGTCCATTCTCAAACAAAATATCCACTTGTTTCATGAAATAATGGAAAGCGAGGGGGAGGGAAAGTTATCCTCACACTTTGGGGCTTCCAAAAGGGGCATTCGCTTCAAAATCTGGACAGTTTTGAATTGAGCTTTATTTCACTCGATATCCCACTGTCCCACACAGGGTCATTTCTTCCACAATATCAAGATGTGACACGATTAGTCATAATGATAGAAGTTCAGCCTCCTCTGTGTTTCCCAGTTTATCCTGTCTTCTGTCCTTTAGAGCATGAGATGTTCAGGGCAACACCATTCACCCTGTTGATGCTTGACAGACACTACAAATATTTTAATTCAACCCAATTTCAGTGCAAGCAAAGCTTATGTAATGACTGCAGGAATTAACCTACAGAGAGTAAATCTCTCACTTTGAGACTCTCATAGTATATTTAAACTGATGTGCAGAGTTGCCTTGTCACAAACTAGGGACTGGTTTCCAAAGCCCATGGAAGTCAATAGGAAGGTTCCCATTGACTTCAGTGGCCTTTAGGGCAGGCCCTGGGTCAGAATTGATATATAAAATGAAGATTTCCTATTTCCATATTTTATGGAATTTCTTAAGCTACTAATAATTTAGATGTATAATTGCTTCATGTCTTCATAAACAAGTTAACTACTATAACACACCCAAGGAAAGCAGAATTAAAGTTACAAAAGGAACCTTGACTTTGAATTTCCTGATTTTGGTGGGTTTAAATCTCATTCTAAAAAATTAGCTTAATGGATGTCATAGCCATGTAAACTGAAATTGTCCCATCTTACAAGTCTCATGGAAGCAGGTGTTTTGTTTTAGGTTTAGCAATGTCAAGCACTGTCAGCTGTGATAATCAATTCTGTAGTTGTCAAACCCCCTGGCAGTAAGGATATATTCAGTCCATACTGGAGATCTTTTCCAGGTACCTCCTGTCAGATTAGTCATAAGAGCATTGGCCCTGAAAAGTATAACATGATCAAATGTCTGAATGTTGAAGCTAGACAAATTCAAAATGGAAATAAGGTGCATTTTTAAAACAGTGAGTAATTAGCCATTGGAACAACTTGTGATGGTTCTTGGGGTCCCAAGACTATGAGTCAATTTGTTACCCTCTTGCATCAGTGAGAAGGGGAACTGCTTGGGTGTAACTGTGTGTCAGTGCCCTGACACCACTAGCCCGTTAGCCAGCCAAACAATCTCCTCTGGCCTATGCCACCCCTTACTTTGCCTAGAAGGTTAATAATAGCTGAACTGCAGTCCAAGCCCCTTTGCTGTGTTTCTCTGTAGGGTTCAGCCCCTCATCCACTGAACACTCAGAAACACCAGGTCTCCTGTCCCCAAAAGGCCAGTGTACACACCAACTTGAGTGATTCAACTCAGGATCAGCCCTTTGTATACCACCATGACAGAGATATTTATACTTCAAAAGTTTTTTTTCTTACTTAATTGGTCTCTCAGAATTGGTAAGACAACTCCCACCTGTTTATGCTCTCTGTATGTGTGTATATAGATCTCCTCAATATTTATTCCACTCTGTATGCATCCGAAGAAGTGGGCTGTAGTCCACGAAAGCTTATGCTCTAATAAATTTGTTAGTCTCTAAGGTGCCACAAGTACTCCTGTTCTTTTTGCGGATACAGACTAACACGGCTGCTACTCTGAAACCTGACAATAAATCAAAGGTTTGCGATTCAAGCAATAGTGAATAAGGATGATGTAAAAGAAAGGGTTACATTAAAAAAAAAGTCATAGAATGATTTCTGGAGACTAAATTTAGCTGGCTAACCTTTTGTCTAAAGAAGTTTCTCACCCCAAATGTCTTTGGCAGCATTTTAGCCAAGCTTGTTAGGATAAAGGGTGTCTCCTGGCCTTTTACTCCTATCACCAGAGTTCACTGTCTGTCCTCAGGGACAGTAAAAACCCTCATTGCTTGTTTTTCCTGAGTCCTGGTTCTTCCCTGTTGATTTCATATCCTGTTATTGACTTTATATGTTAATGAGACTTCTATTGTGTTGGCTTACAACACTTAATTTACATGCCAATCAACAGATAGGCTTTCTGTCAGACAAAAATGACTATTCACCTGTTTGTCAATTCTCCCTTACAGACATCAGGAACATATTTTCAGCATATGTGCATACTTCCTTACATAGTATCTATATATACACATTTCTTAATTATATTAATGAACAATGTGACCCTGGCTTCCATTTAAATCCTGACATGATATTCTCTGGTGAACCTGAATGTACAAACCAGGATTGGGATATTCTCGTAGCCTCCTTGCCATTAAAGGGTTCATTGGTCATGCAACTTCTTAAGGGTTGTGGTGGTTTCTCCATCACTAAACAGTTTTGAAATCAAAAATGGATATTTTTTCTAGGGAGATCTGCTCTAGAAATTATTTTGGGAGAGCTCTCTGGCTTGTTATACAGGATACCAAACTAGATGATCACAATTGTCCCTTTTGGCCTTGGAATGTATGGCCTGAAATAAATATGTCATGGGAAGTGTATTTAATTCATCAATTCCAAGTGGACAAATTCCCCACTTCTCTGTAGGTATTTACCAATCTTATTGTAAGCCAAATTAAAAATGAGTCACTAGGATAATATTAGTATCTAAATACAGTAACCTAGATATTATAGGTATATGCATCCAAAGCAAGAGTCAATCCACCAAAACTAAAATGAGAAAAAAATCCCTAATCTGTGCTTGCATGCGGGAGGTACGATTTGGTGTATAATTATGGGAAGTTAGGGTAGGTAAATTGGCCTGGCTGATCCTAACAGTAAGTTAGAGATAATTTATTTTTAAGCAATACCTATTCTACTGTACCAAGGATTTAACAATCCATCAGTCTTATTGGGAATCTTGAATGGCATTGCCAATATCCACACAAAAAGGTTGTATCCAAAGGTTGTGGAGGAAGAAAGGGGTGAAAGAGCCTCAACTTTGCCAAGAAAACATAATGTCACCTTCAGTAATTGAAAATTAGTTGCCTCAAAACCTACCACCTGCAAAGCAGATGGTGGGCTTGCACAGTGACCTGTTAGTGTGATATGTGACCCTTTATCTTAGTTAGTCAGAGATGCACTCTCACTATTTGTCCCACAGATCTATGGGAGTGTTTCTCAGCCTGTTTAGATTAACAACTCCTTATTTGAAGTAAAAAATTCATGACCTCCCTACACTTACCAGTGTATCATTTCTAATAGTAACAATAGCCTGTGTAGCTTGTTTTTGTTGTGGTACGTTTTGAGAGGTTGACAGAAAATACTTGACTTTGAAGGGTAATGTTGTGGAGGGAGTTGAGAGATATTTTTCTTTTATTTAGATTGTTGTTATCCCTATCCCTCCACAGGGTTTGAGACCCACCAGTTGATGAACACTGAGTGACACTAAACTGATTCCATAAGCCTCTGCTCCTTTAAAAAGAAGGTAAGGGTGAGTGAAGAGCTGAGAGGCAGAGGCTTCAGTCTTACTGATGGTAACAAAATATTGGCTATTTTGGATAAGGGCAAAATGTTACGTTTGAAGACAGAGGCTGGGCAATCACAAGAAATCTGAAAAATGAGACTCATAATAAAATTGTGAGTTGGCAATTCTGCTGCAGTAAGAATCAGTGTTGGATGGAAACTGGGCTTTATTTCCTGTTCTCAATCACATGATCTATATCAAGGTGGTAAAGGTCTGTATACCTGTTACATGACTTGGGGCAGTATTCACTCTCTCCAGCAAGTATTGTTACATTTCACATGTCTATTTCTGCCACCAAAAGTAGCTATTCAAACTGGAACACTGTTTACCCAGCCCAATTGGATACTCAGACATTTTTGCCCTGATAGGTCTGAATGTGGTACAGGGGGGGGGGAGGGATAGCTCAGTGGTTTGAGCATTGGCCTACTAAACCCCAGGTTGTGAGTTCAGTCTTTGAGGAAGCCACTTAGGGATCTGGGGCAAAAATCAGTACTTGGTCCTGCTAGCAAAGACAGGGGGCTAGACTCAATGACCTTTCTGGGTTCCTTCCAGCTCTATGAGATAAGTATATCTCCATATATTAAAAACTTGACCTGGTTTAAGTTAGGATGTGTATAAAAGCTAACACTCAGTGATATTGTGTAGGTTGTAAATGAGGTAATATTTTATGCACATAAGAAAATGCAAAAATTGGTTTCTATTCAAGTAGGAGTAAAGCCAGTAATGTTGTCAGAGAATGAGCTGCCATACAATTTAAACAAAAACCTGTTCTAATCCTAAGTGTACAGATTGATTGCCCTAGCCTTAAAAAGTTTTAAACCTCAATATAGTGCTTTTTATAAATACTCAAATCAACAGCATCTTAGTTCCAAGGACCAGATTGCTATGGAGACTGGATAAAAGTGATTTTATGTTTTTAGAAAGGTTCATCCCAAAGCACTTTACCAGTTAAGATGTGAACTAAGAGGTCTCATTTTACCCACCACTGTGAAACAATGCAGCTTCTTATGATAGGTAGCAAAGAATCTTGAAGCCATTACTTGCATAGATAGGCAGTATCTCCTGTCCTACTGTCAAATATTCACACCATGGTTAGTTCTACATAACACTAGCATCTTCTGCTGTAGATATAATAAAGTCCACTTAATCACGATGTACTTAATTGGGAAACATTTATGACACATCCCCAAGAAGTGATTTACTCTGAGGAGGAGGGAAATGGTAGTGACTACTACTTAATCAGGACAATATTAGTATAACATCCATGTAATGGGAGGCATTCAGTCATTACCAAGGGATTATGGTGTTTAACCAGCTGTTAAATAACTGCAAAACTGTTTGTCTCTTAATACAGAAGTTGCCAAAAGATTAAGTGAAGTGAATGTCATTTGCATTCTTATCCATTTACAACATTGTCATTTAAGTACAAATTTTTAGATTGAAACCTAAGGTCTGAGAGCAAAGTATTGCTTGTAATTGCATGCCTCTATTTGTGTCCATTACTACAACTGTACCTTAATTACAGCATTTATATGTACAACTGTGCACACAGACTATTGTTTTCAAAAATGCCTTCTAATCAGGAAAATCACTTGACCAGAACAGTAGGCTATCAACTCAGATTTCCCACTTAACAGGATTCTAGTTTTTCTAAAGGCTGCTTTAAGTTACACTGGGGCCCATTTCAGTCCAACTGGCCCAAGTTCCCTTATGCCTCCCTCCCACCCCCATTAACCACATTGAGTGTAAACTCAGTGCAGCTGAGGACTGGTCCCTTGGATTTGACTAGTTTAAAGTTAAGCAGGTGAGAAGCCATACCCAAAAAGCTATCAAAGAGGAGCCATTGTCAAGGGGCACAAGGTGGTATAAGCCACGAATGAAGAAGCACACTCATCATGAGCAATGTAGGAAGAATACAAGTGAACTGGAAGAATTGTAAACATTGTTCTAATTTGTTCTCTCCTCCCTCACCATTTGCTGTTTGCAGACACTTGTAATCCACAAAGCTGAAGCAAGAGTTATTAAAAATATTTGAGTCTTAATTATTACTTTGTCGTGCTATTACGGGTTCTAATCAGATTCCAGAGGGTAAGTGATACATTGCATTGCTTAGAGAATCCCCAGAGCTCTGGAGGTCCCAGTCTGTGCCTGCCCTCTCTTCTCCTGATGCAACATCCAGCAGCTATTTGAGAGGGAAGGAGTGCAGGCTCCTTTTTAATTCAAAGTCTCCATTGACTGGATGTCAGATCTTAGATGAGGAGAATTCTATGACTGTTTGGATTTCAGAGCTGTCATTTTTCCAGGAATGCTGCTGGCAAACTTATTTGAAAAGGGGAGAAAGAAAATCAGGTGTATTTACACAGCATTCATACTGTCATCTTAGTACACTGCTTGCAGTACAGCTGCTTGCTTATTAACAGCAAGCTTGCATAGCAAGGAAAGTGCATATTCAAGAATTCTTGCCACAGCAACAATTTGATCTGATTTCAGTTTTCAAAAGGCAAGAAAGTTGGCTTGCTTTGGTAATACAATGTAAAAAGGATGCCAGGCCATTTGCTGTTTGGAGACACCTGTAATCCACAAGAGGTGCATTGAGGTACACCGTTCTTACGAAAAGATTTGTCTGACTTATGAGTTTCCTGTCTTGCTATTCTGGGTTCTAATCAGATCCTAGCACAGTTTAGCGGTATAGTCATCTATTTTACATTAGTAATTATACTGAAAAGAAAGAACAAGGAGTACTTATGGCACCTTAGTGTGGCTGATGTGATTAGGTTCTATGATGGTGTCCCCTGAATAGATATGTGGACAGATATGCAATGGGCTTTGTTGCAAGGATTGGTTCCCGGGTTAATGTTTTTGTTGTGTGGTTGCTGGTGAGTATTTGCTTCAGGTTGGGGGGGTTGTCTGTAAGCGAGGACTGGCCTGTCTCCCAAGATCTGTGAGAGTGAGGGATCATCCTTCAGGATAGATTGTAGATCCTTGATGATGCGCTGGAGAGGTTTTAGCTGGGGGCTGAAGGTGACGGCTAGTGGCGTTCTGTTATTTTCTTTGTTGGGCCTGGCCTGTAGTAGGTGACTTCTGGGTACTCTTTTGGCACTGTCAATCTGTTTCTTCACTTCAGCAGGTGAGTATTGTAGTTGTAAGAATGCTTGACAGAGATCTTGTAGGTGTTTGTTTCTGTCACATATCTATTCAGGGGACACCATCATAGGACTTAATCACATCAGCCACACCATCAGAGGCTCATTCACCTGCACATCTACCTATGTGATATAGGCCATCATGTTCCAGCAATGCCCCTCTGCCATGTACATTGACCAAACCAGACAGTCTCTACGCAAAAGAATAAATGGACACAAATCAGACGTCAAGAATTATAACATTCAAAAACCAGTCGGAGAACACTTCAACCTCCCTGATCACTCAATTACAGACCTCAAAGTCACAATACTCCAACAAAAAAACTTCAAAACCAGACTCCAATGAGAAACCACAGAATTGGAATTAATTTGCAAACTGGACACCATTAAATTAGGCTTGAATAAAGACTGAGAGTGGATGGGTGATTACACAAAGTAAAACCTATTTCCCCGTGCTAATTTTTTCCCCTACTGTTACTCACATCTTCTTGTCAACTGTTGGAACATCCTGATTATCACTACATAAGTTTTTTTTCTCCTGCTGATAATAGCCCACCTTAACTGATTACTCTCATTATAGTTAGTATGGCAACACCCATTTTTCATGTCCTTTGTGTATATATATCTTCCTACTATATTTTCCACTGCATGCATCTGATGAAGTGGGTTTTAGCCCATGAAAGCTTATGCTCAAATAAATGTGTTAGTCTCTAAGGTGCCAAAAGTACTCCTCGTTCTTTTTGCTGATACAGACTAACACGGCTACCACTCTGAAAATGAAAAGAAAAACAGCCCTAGGTTTGATTGAGGAAAGCAGTGAAGGAAAGAGTCTTTGTTCAAGGTGCAAGAGCAGGTGTCAGGAGATTTTGGTTATAGTCACTAGCAGAGCTAGGAATATATGACCCTAAGCAAGTTACTGAATCTCCCCATGCCTCAGATTCCCCATCAATAAAGTGTAGATATTGCTTATTTACTTCACAGGGTGGCTGAGAGGCTATTAGTGTTTGTTTAAGATCCTCTGATAGGAGGTTCTGTGGAAGTACAAAGTATTATTGAGATGATAGATTCTGATTGGATATTTGCATATTAGCAAGTTATTGATGCTACACACCATAATATGCTGGGTATCTTAATGTTAAGACTATGTAAAGTGGACTACTTTTGGGACAGAGGAACAGTCCAAGTGGATTTGGCAAACCATGCTTGTTTATTTTGGTGCAATTCATGAGGTTTCTTACCCTCCCTAGTTTTCTTTTGTGTTGTGTGGTAATGCACTTGAAAACATGCTGAGTTCTGCACAATTTGGATATGAAACCTCATCTGGGAGAGTCCATATTATTGTGGTGTATTCTGGGACATCAGAGCCTGGGTCCATATGGAGTGAGCAGTAGAAAGATAGATAGTAGCAGAAATAGAGGAGCACTTTGTGATCCTGGAGAAGTATGAGGGACAGGCAGAAAGAGAAGAGGGAAGGTCCTCTACTCCTTTTAATGAGGTCTAAATTGCTGGTTGCCACTGAGTAAGAGCTGTTATTGCTCGCTAAGAAGCCCTGAAGAGAAGGGCCAATTAGAAGGCTACCTTCTGCTCCCCAAAGAAAGCTAGAAAAGAGAGTGATTAGGTCTACCTCCAAATGAGAATAAAAGGTAAAGGAAATGCAGCTGTGGTGAGAGGAAGATAGTCCAAAACCAGGCCCAGCTTTTCAAACATCCAAACCTTTCAGTGAATTTGCATCAAGTTTCTCAGCTGTTAAAAAAACCCAGAGCAACAAACACAAAAAGGCTCACATATCCCTATTTAATACATTCATAGCTGACATACTAAATGTAGGGCTACTCCAGTTGCCTAGTAACAGTACTGTGCTGGCCTCCACTACTAACTTCTTACTCCCTAGATAGGAAGCAGCAGACAAGAGGAAACAAGGCTTTGGGGAACAAAGGCCATGTTATTGGACAACTTGTTCTAAATACAGTATTTTCCCAGTCCTGTTAGGTTTGATGGTCATGATGAAGGGACTGATGTGGTAAGGTAAACAAGAGGGATCATCATAACACACTGCCATTGACAAAAAGAGCCTCACTGAGGAAAAGCTAGGCCAAGTGTATGGATTACTAGACAGGTCTCTGTGGAAGTGTTATTGTGTTAGGGGGCACAAAGGTATTGGGGGAGGAGGGAAGAAACCATCTTCCCATTCCTGCACTGACCAGCATCTTCTCTCTCATGGATGAGATACAGATGAAAAATAGGGACAAAGGAGGAAATCAAATACATTTTAAGACTAAAGAGAGCAGGAAGGGCAGTCTGTTCCTGCTAGCTACAGCAAAGAGGCCTTCCTCCAAGATCAAGCCTTACATTGTATAAAGCTTCTTTTTCAAACCGTAGTGTTCCACTGAATATATCCAGAAGGTTCTCCAGTGTCTTCTAAGAAAGAGCCCAATAAGCACAGGTGCCATCATAGACCAATAGAGGTTGGAGGTGGTGCAGAGCCAGAGATCTGTGGCAAAAAAAATTCATGTGTCCTGCAGCTTCATTGAGAGGTACATCAACATGATGGTTAATGTCCCCTGAATACTCAATCAGGACAAAGGAATTATTCCTTTATTCTCCTCTCTATAGTTGTATCTATGGCAAGCAGGGATTTGTCGTTGGAGCCATGTTCCTATAAATACGCTGCTGTCATTCTTCAGGGCTTTAACTGTTATTTTGTCCTTTAATAGGAGAATAAAATTGTAGTCATCCATATTTTCTATTTTATATGCCATGATTTTGTCTGCTTACACTAAATAGGTCTCCTGGAGCCTTGAAATAATAAATGCACTCCTGGAGCCTTGAAATTCCATCTATCCTGTAGAAAGTGTCTCTTTTCCTAATAGGAACTCAATGTTATTCAATAGAATTCACCATGCTGCAAAGGAAATTCCCCAGCAGACAACAGTGATTAAGACTTCAGGTGTGTGGGTTTGTATGTATTTATTAATCTCACATGTATTTGTTTTCTATAATGCAAGTTTTCCTGTGTCTATTTTTCCTGATTGTTTATATCTCATGGATGTGAGATCCATGTAATAAACAACAGAATCAATTTATTGTACAGCTATGACCGGTCCTCTGCTCACTAACTCATCTCCCTTTTTAAATATTCCAAAGCCCTGAGCAGCAGCAGACAGCTCCTTTTTAAAAAAAGTTATACACGCATGCAAGCAAAGTATTTCCCATTTTGCTCCCCTTTCAGAAATTTCCTCCCACAAACTACTTGTCCAGGGCACAGGATGGGCAAGATTCAGTCTTGGACCAGCAATGGGTTTTCTAGAGAGTGAAGTTGTGATGTTCCCTTCTGGTGTTATCTGGACCGGTGATCTGCTAGGTCACCCCAATCCTCGACTCTGGGAGCCAGCCTTACCCTTCTCTGTTATAAGAACCCCCACCCCTGGGCTGTTCACGCACAGCCTCTGGCATGTAAGCTTCTCCTTGGATTGTGCAATTGAATGACACTAGCCAATATCTCCGGTCCCAGACACAACCCTAGGAATCTCCATCTTGCAGTGTCCAGTTATGCCCGCTGGACACTGCAAGCTTATATGAGTTCGTCAATTTAACAAAGAAATTGATATGCACCAGGCTTGTTATCCCAAGGGGAGTCTCTGACTTGCTTCAAACCAAACGCAGTGCTTCAGGTAGAATAAACAAACAGATTTACTAACTACAAAGATAGATTTTAAGTGATTATAAGTCAAAGCATACCAAGTTGGATTTGGTCAAATGAAATAAAAGCAAAACGCATTTTAAGCTGATCTTAACACTTTCAGTCCCCTTACAAACTTAGATGCTTCTCACCACAGGTTGCCTGGTTGCCCTTCAGCCAGGCTCTCCCCTTTGATCAGCGCTTCAGCCACTTCGTGTGGTGTCTGTAGAGGTAGGTGGAAAAGAGAGAAAGCATGTCAAACATCTCTCCATTTTATCATGTCCTTTCTTCCCTCTTGGCTTTGCCCCCCCTTCAGAGTCAGGTGAGCATTACCTCATTGCAGTCCCAAACTGACCAAAGGAAGGGGGGTGACTCACTCGAGAGTCCAACAGATCCTTTTGTCCTTGCCTAGGCCAGTATCCTTTGTTCCTGTGAGGCTAGGCTGGGTTTGTCCCATACATGCCCTGATGAGGTGTGAACTGCCCCTCTGCTTCTCAAGAGTTTTTTGCCTGGGCTTGCTTTAAGCCATGAGGACACATTTTCAGTCTCATAACTATATACCTGAAATTACAACCTATAACATTACTATAACAATGATTACTATAACATCACTATAACAACAATGCTCAGTACATCATGAGCCTTCCGAAGACACCCAACATGACAAACTTTGCATTAGATACCACCCAATCATATTATAAGGATGAACATGGGGGTGCTGGGTGTTCCCCTGAGGTACAGAATGTCACAGAAATATCACAGTGTATTACCGTATGGCCTGCAGGGCTAGAAATGGGAACCTCCCCTTTCCAGAACTCAATTCTATGAGCTATTCCATGGCTAGAACAACTATTTGGGTATATTTAAGGTGTTTTTAATAGCTCCTCTAAGTCCTTTACAGTTGGAAAAATGTTAACAGGCAGAGAGAGAGAGTAGTCAAGTATTTTTATAACTAAAATATTTATAACAACTTCTCTAACATATACGCTACACAGAGCACACAACAATGTGATATAGTAAAGGTTTCATCTGCACTAGTCTGATATAGCCACATTAACCATCCCAAATTACTGCCCATAAAACCTTTATACCAAACCATCCCCATAATGAATTCTCTCTGAGGGTTGCATTTAGTGACAGTGATGTAAGTTCCATGCATCCAGCATACAGTAGTAGAAAACAAGTGGATATATGTGGTACAGTAGTGTAACTCACATGATTTGGCTGTATGTAATTTACATACCAAGCAGGTAGAAGCAGACTGGGAGCTGTAGAAAGAAAATCTGCAAACATGAGGACACCCTTCTGCCCCATTAGCCTATAAGTTGTTTTTCATACCCACTAACGAAAAATTGATTTTCAATTTACATTACTTTGCATATAAGTTGACAAGGACAACAATGGTAGTGTCAAGTTTACATTACTATTTATAGCACTAACGAATTTGGCCCAGAGATTTACATTGGACTTGCCCTATTGCCTAATAGTTGTACTAACCACCCCTCCCCGCCTTTTATTTGAGGGCTATTGACATTCCTTACCCTGCTATGTTTCCACATGTTTTCCCACTGACGGTTAGTCATATGACAGAGGGTTAAGCCATCCCAAGAATAAGTGAGTACAACTCTGTTGGACCAAATTCAACTCCACAGGAACAATGGGATACAAATCAGACCTCTCCACATCCTAGGAGCAGCTGTACCACAAAGGGCCCTGTCTCATGAAAAGACAGCTTTAAAATCCATCCAGGCATCCATGGGAGGCTGTACCCACAGGCTCCCCAACAGCTGATCCAGGGTTTGGGCAGCTTATGTTGCTACCCCACACATCCAAGCAATTTTACTGTTACCATAGGCTGGAACATGGCTTTCACTGGCAAGTCAGTCTGCCACACTGGTTTCAGTGGCATTGCTTACACTAGCACTGAATTTGGCCAAAGGCTTACACTTGCCAATTTCCAAGTCTGTAGATTATAGCGGAAGACAGGTGAAGTTGCCATCAGGGTATTGCCTAGTAGGTCAGGGTGGCCTGACCACCTCAGAAATGAAGGAAGGAAGCCAGAGAATGTAGCAGTTCTTAAAAAGGGGTATATTTTAATCATTTACATCCACTTACTTTAGTCTCATTTTTCCTTAAGTTTTCCATACTGCAAACCCAAAGCCTTTATAAGGTCAGAGGCCCTAGCCTGTGCCCAAACTCTCCTTATTAATTCAGTACCTTATTTTTCAAGGTTGCTTTTCTCAGATACTGATCCAGCGCTGCCTTTAACACATGCCTCATTCGGACTGTTTCCCATGACATTCCTCCAGCAGCCCACCCATCTATCCTTTATATTATTTATTCCCCTACCACAGTGGATGAGCTGGGTCTGAATGATACAAGCCCCCAAACACATCCCACTCACAGCAGCCTCTAAGGATTGGTGGTTGATTAGAGCCAGTTGCAGTGAACCCCAGTTCTCATTTACAGAGGTAGTCCTCAACCTCTAGCTACTTGGGGGGTTGTTTATTTTTTCCAATTCATATGACAGTTCACATCTGAGGCTGGGATAAGAGCTCACTCTCTTATGAGAGAGACAGGCTTTGAAGCTTATACAGAAGACCTGAAGAAGAGCTCAAAAGCTTGTCTGTCTTACCAATAGAAGTTGGACCAATAAAAGATATTACCTCACCCACTCTGCCTCTCTAACATCCTGGGACCAACATGGCTACAACAACACTGCAAACAACAATGACCCAGTATGTCAAAGTGACTGCTACTTAGGCACATTAACTTTGCATACTAAAAGCCCTTATGACATTTTTTCTATGAATTATTTTTTCATGCACCTGCACAGCAGTCAGGATCCTAAATGAAAGAATGTACTCTTTGTATTATTTCTGGCAAAATAGCAAAAGCAATTAATCACCTGCATATTTTCAATTAAAAAAACACAGCTGAGTTTTAGGAGTATTAAAATTGTCTCTGGAAGCTGAAACAATAAAACCCTAATATTTCTCTAAGTCATATAACCTAAAAGTGTCAAATATGGAGACAGGCCCAAACCAAGACCATAGATCGGGAGCAATATGTCAACATTGCACCTCTAAGTGTAGAGTGACTCTTTTTTCCTGTCTAGGGGAAAGACAAAAAATGTTCCTGATGGGGACTTTTAGGCACAAGTGTTCAAATTAAGCATGCACAATCACAATTATACATTTGTTAATTCCTAAATTACATGCAAAAATGCTATCCATGTACACACTCATGCATGCACATGGACCAGTGGACACTCAGCTGGCCATGTGTATCTAACTTGTGTATGTCCAGTTAATCACATAGAAGAGTGATGTATGCCAAAATGAATGGTCACATTTACATGTATAACTTCATCAAGAAGGTTGGTCTTGTGGTTAATGTGCTAGATTTAGCCTCAAGAGATCACTGTTCAAGTCCCAGTTCTGCCAGACTCTCTGTGACAAAACAGTGTCTCATCTTTAAAATGGAAATGATACTTTTCTTACATCTTTTGTCTGTCTTATCTATTTAGACTATAGACTCTTTGCAGCAGGGACTGTATCTTGTGAGTATATACAGGCCCAAAGCCACAAATGGACTTAGGTGTTGCAAACCTAACTTTTAGGCATCTTTATAAAAGAAAAAACAACAACACTGGAATCTACAAACCCTTGGGTAGGTACCTAGGCTCTGTGTACAAATGCATGGGGAGAGATAGGTACTTGGGAATGTGACAGTGTACCCCATAAGGCTTCATGGGGAGGGGGTGCTTATAAAGGTATGTATGACATAACTGGAATATGTTTTGTGCTGCCTGTGCCATGTAACATATCTCCGTAAAGGTTATGGTCTACTATATCTATTCATCCTATTTGTACATATATATCATTTTCTACTTGAAGTTAAGAATATGGGCTGTATGCTGGCTTGGTTTCTAAGTAAGCTCTGTGAGGCATTTGGTCAGCTTCTTTAGGAAGGAATTCGCAAGGTTAAATACCTGTTCAGGAAACACTTGGAGAACAATGCATCTTGGAATGCTCCAATCCACATAAGAAGTCTTCCTGGAGACATGCAAGATACCATGTGGACAATGGCGTCGGCCTGTAAAGACTGAGTCATGCAGGGGCATGTGACTCGCCCAGGTGACTCCAAAACTCCATCTTGGAGCTGGACTTTGCATAGGAGGGAGGAGGGGGATCCCCACCCACAAGAGTCTATTTAAACACGTGGGAGACCCCTCCATTTTGTCTTCAGCTGGCTAAAGAAGGAGCCTCTCCACCCCCACCAGGATACTTGAAGGAGACTGAAACAAAGGACAGTAACTACAGGGGGTGAGAGTGATTGCTGGACCCAGGCTAAAAGGAGATTAGCCTGTAAAAGGGAGTGGAACTGGTGAGGAAATCATCTGTATTTAGTTTGATTAGACATAGATTTGCGCATTTTATTTTATTTTGCTTGGTGACTTATTTTGTTCTGTCTGTTACTACTTTGAACCACTTAAATCCTACTGTCTGTATTTAATAAAATCACTTTTTATTTAGCAATTTACTCAGAGTATGTATTAATACTGGGGGAGCGAACAACTGTGCATATCTCTCTATCAGTGTTATAGAGGGCGAACAATTTATGAGTTTGCCCTGCATAAGCTTTATTTATTTATTTGGGTTTAGACCCCATTGGGAGTTGGGCATCTGAGTGCTAGAGACAAGCACACTACTGTGAGCTGTTTTCAGGTAAACTTGCAGCTTTGGGACAAGTGATTCAGACCCTGGGTCTGTGTCTGTAGCCAGACGGGAGTGTCTGGCTCAGCAAGACAGGGTGCTGGAGTCCTGAGCTGGCAGGGAAAACAGGAACAGGGGTAGTCTTTGCACATCACGTGGCAGCTCCCAAGGGGGTTTCTGTGATCCAACCCGTCACGGGGAATAACATACACGCTAGGCAGGGAGCTGCCTAAGCTAAGCAATGGGAGATGCCAACTAGAGGGCTATATTCTAAAACCTGCCCCTCTCCTAAAGGTACGTCCAGGCTGCAGGGAAGTACCTATATCTACTTGCAATCTGCAGCCAGGATGACTGGGACACTTAAGCACTTTCTTGCAAGAAACGCCTGAGAAGGAGGTGGTGGTGCTTCCCTTATAGTTTTTAGTCTAGCAGGCAGCACACTCATCCAGGATGCGAGAGAACCAACTTCAATTTCCCCCTTTGCTTGATGGGGAGAAGGATTGAACAAGGTCCTCCCTCCACTTAGGAAGGGGCTCTAACCGGTGAGGTATGGAATAGTCTGATGTGTGTATCCCTCAATCTCTTTGGTTGAAGCTGTTGCATTTTGGATAAATATTGAAATAGTCATTGGGCCAGAAAGTGTGAGAGAATGATTCTATAGCAGAGGTTCTCAAGCTGAGGGTTGGGACCCCTCAGGGAGTCACAAGGTTATTACATGGGGGATCGTGAGCTGTCAGCGTCCACCCCAAACCCCACTTTGCCTCCAGCATTTATAATGGTGTTAAATATATAAAAGTGTTTTTAATTTAAAAGGGGGGGTCGCACACAGAGGCTTGCTATGTGAAAGGGTCACCAGTACAAAAGTTTGAGAACCACTGCTCCATAGCCTGGTGCTTCAGGCACCCACCTGCGAGGTTGGAGACCCAGGTCCAGTTCTCCTGCTCAAATTATTCTATAATAGTTATTATTCTCATGGTGCAGAGTCCCATAAAGTCATATCACAATGAACAGTAAACAAAATACACAGTAGTCATTGGCCAGCTATCTTCCTCCACATTTCATGGTCTTCACACAGCCTTGAGAAGCTCTGCATACTGCATCCCAACCCATCAGCCACATCAAACCATGCTTGCCACAGACACCCCTGGTACTTGTCCTAGCAAAACTTGTTTCAGCAATTTTCCTCTGACTCACATTTCCATCTGACTCGCATGTTCTGCAAACTCAAGTTTTATTTGTCTGATCAAATTGATAATATGAGATATCACTCCAGTTATGCTGTAAATTCAGGGGATTACCACTATATTAGTAGTGTCTGAGGTATAGTTAACACTCAGCCATCACCTGTAGCATTTCACTTTGAAGACAGGAAGCCTCTCTTAGTGTCCTCCTAGCAATAATATGGCCCAGAGAGGACAAGTTTAATCCTTAGGCAAATAAATCTGAATGTCTCCAAAACAGTATTTGATGGTGGGAACATTAACAGACACTGAATCAGAGCACCTAATAGACCCTTAATTATAACAGCACTAGTGAGAATCTGTGGAAAATAAATGAAGATGATGGAAAGATGAAGCATTAGAAAGAGGGAAATGAGAATATGGAAATAAGGCTCAAGTGATTAAAAACATTAGAAAAAAGATTTATAAAGTAATAACCTCCAATTGTTAATGAAACACCGAAGCTAGGCCATTGCTACTGTACATTATCTTAAGCTTAATTTTATGCCTGAAAGGAACCTGAAACGGGCAACAAAAAAATGGACTCAGTAAACTAAGTGATTTAACTGCTGGCATTCAATATTGATATTCAGTCAGGTGGAGGCAGTCCTGCAGCCCATGGTCTTAATTTGTATCAGCCTGCAGAGGTTTGTTCTCAGCTTCATTTTTGGTCTCTCTCTCTCTCTCTCTCTCTCTCTCATTCTAAATCAATACTCAAAGCAACACTACATTAATAGTCTGGCTTGAACTCACGAAAACCAAGATCCTGATTCTTAGGGCTAGACACAAAGCTCAATGCAGGACCTTAAGGTTGGGGGTATTGCTGATTCTGAGGCCAGCAGGAATCAGTCCAGTCCCAGTTATTTTTATTTTTAAAAAAATGTACTCAAAGGCACTAAAGTTCTCGTCCTGGACTAATGGAATGCAAAAAAAAAAAAAAAGTTTTTAAAATCAAAGTTGGTTTTGAGTCACAGGAGCAGGAAAAGCCCATGAAACCACAAACATTTGTATGTATTCCAATAAGTTTTAAATGGAAAACCAAATTAACCATATTTGGTAACAAACAGGAAATGAAGCCTACAGGCTGAAAGCTCTAGTGATAAATTATTACATGGATTAGATATTTTACAGCCATTAGAAATGCTAGAAATACTGTATCTATCTGTCTAGCACTATAAAGTCATTGGCACTCTGACAGATGGTTGGACAGACAAACTACTTTTGTTGTACAAGTGGGACCAGTTATAATAGTACTTTTTAATTGAGTGCACAGGTCCAGATTCATTCCAGGGTTTGTGCTGGTGGCAGACAATGTAGTCTCTAGTGGAAGGAAGGCTCCAAGATTGTAGCAATGCAAAGTGGAGATACTATAAATCCCAGCTTCCAGAGGATGGCAGTGGGGCAAAATGCTACCTTCTCACTCTCTGGAGTGAACCCCCCAACTCACAAGTGTAGTGAGGTGTTTAACAACACCATGTTTCATCTAAGCAGCATAAGACTTCTAGTCCAGTCATGCTTAGATAGTAACCAATATATTGTACAGTGAGTGCCAGGTACAGCTGCACAAAAACCTTAATGAAAAATTCAACCCCTTTGGCTGAAAAATTTCAAAACTGGAAAATTTTCCACCAGCTCCTGTGCCAGGTATATGCTGAAGCCTCTTCTCAATAATATACAAGACCTATTTAGTGAGTGGAAGGGAAGAAAAGTTATGTTGCTCAGTATTTCCAATTTAACAGCTCTGTGAATAAATTAGATGGTACGTGAACTGTTTGTGGAGGTGTATGGGACGTGGTGCTCTATTGTCAGTCAGCAGCCATGATAAGCTTGTGGTCAGGAGCTTGCTTGGTGTTAAACCACTATGGCTACTGTTTCGTATCTCAAGTGCCAGTTAGGGACCCAGTCTTGTAATGCTGAGCATCTGCACCCTCATTAACGTCAATGGAAGAGCAGACTGTAGATCAGCAAGTCACATTACTGAAGTGCACTGGTTACTCTTTTGGGTTATTGTGTGGGAACTTCTATACATAGAGCTGTCACCACTGTAAAATCTTTGGAAAGCATCAAGTGTGTTTAGCCCTAAAAACAACAACCAATACATTTTTATCAGGAAGCAGTCACTGACTGGAGAGTTCCTTTCATTCTCTGCTTGTGCCACAGCAGGCTCCACTTTACAGTGTGTGCTAGCAAAGCAGCAGGAGCAGCAGCAGTAACAAAACAGCCTATTCTACAAAAGAACCACTTGTTTTGCTGGCTTTCCACAGCATGTGTGAAGTATATAAGACTGACTGCTCTCCAGTGTTCACCCACTCTGTGCTGTACTTGCTGCAGCTGTGGGTGCATATAGGTCTACAGTATAAAAATGTGTTGTACACAGAACCTCCATTACATAACACTGTGCTAATTATTTTTACCAGATTTCCTGTTCAGAGTACCCACCTTGCCCCATCCCTTGAAGGATCCAAATCCTTAGCACATACTTTTGAGTTTGTGCCATCAAATGTATTCACCTTTGGATGGAGAGTGGTGAAATGTCCTAGCAGTTGGGTGGTCTCTGAATTAGGCCTTGTGGTCCCTGGGTGGCCAACTCTGTGCCAGATTTCTCACCTATGATGAAAACATTGATCTGCTTCTTATAAAAGAGAAATGTAGTAATTGATATTAAAAGGATGCTGTAAGGTAAACCAATACCTAAAACCAGTAAAAATATTTCTAGGATTTCCCAGCCCCACCCCACCTAGCCCCAGATGACTTTTGTTCACTTTAAACAAAACCAAAAAACAAATCTCTTAGGTGTTTGCAAACCCAATATTGCAACATTTGCTCATCGAGCATCTAAACAGTGAAATTCTCTAGAAACTCATTAAAAGCAAAAATATTATCAACTAGCCTGTTCTCATTTTCTAAGCTAAGAAAAATGAGAAAAATAAACAAAAAGAAAATACATTTGTTTGTTTTAATAATTGGTGCTGGTATTTCCACAAGTGAGGAATTTTTTTTCTTTTTAACTATATAACGGGGCCTGATTCTCCACTGCCTTACACCTAATGTAGTCACTGACACCCATGCAAAGTGAGTGTAAAGTGGGCCTAAAATGCCATTGAACCAGAATGGTCCTATTTTATATATGCTTTGCACAAGAGGAAGGGTCCAAACCAACTCCCATTGAAATCAATCGAAAGATTCTCTTAAAGGAGCACTACAAGTTGTATGGCAGCAGAGAATTTGTCCCAAACTTATACAAAATCAAATGTATTTTTTCGTGTTTCCATTGTTTACTGAACAGCACCCAAACATAGAAGATGTGTTCTCTTGCTGAGAAGTTTACAAATTCATTTCAGACATGATGCAACAATGGGATAACAGGGCAGCAAGAATGGACAAAAGGGCAGAAGTTTGCTCTTCAGTAAGGACTAGTACATAGCATGATGGGGGTAAGGATTGAGCCCTGTGGGACTTTGGTTCTAATGGGAACTGGGTATTCCAGGAGGTGCTCAACATCTCACAGGAGCAATAAACCATTGTTGAGACGCTAGTGACCCATGAACTAGGGGAGATGTCATTAGTACCACGCAACAGTTCTTTGTTAGCTGCAGGTGATGCAGGTAGATGAGGCATGATGCAGTGTTTTTGAGGGGGGCAGTTACTTGGGTTGACTATAATTTTTCTGTCTTTTTATTCCTGTGGTAGATTACAGTAGTATTCTCCTTGAGCTGAGTGATAAGTGAAACTCATTAAGTGTTGTCCTTCCTACCATAATTATCTCAAGGCAACTTCACAGTTAAGGCCCTAAACCTACAAACACTTATGCACACACTTAACTTTACAAACAGGAGTAATCCTACTGCTTCAATGGAATTACTCGCATGCAAAAAATTACTCAGTTGCATTAGTGTTTGCAGATATCAGCCTAAGTTTGTAATTAGTTAATTGCAACCCAAATACCTTAAATGTAATGTTTTGCCAGAGGGAAATTTACCCCAGAAAGTTTGAGATTGCTCAGCAGACATGTTTGGGGAAATACGTGAATTTGAAAAATGAGGTTTTTCACTTCTGGAAAGTATTCTAACATCTTGGAGCGCTGAGATCAAAAATTGCTTTATCTATTACCTCCAAATTTATTTCAATCATCTGTCCTCAACTAGTGCCTATCATTAATATTGTAGTCATTTGCTAGGGACTGAATCTTTCAACAGTCCATGCTCTCTGTAGGGTTTACACAGTCCCCAGTGTTAAACTTAAAAGGACGTTAGGAAGTCCTTAGGGGCCAAAGGATTTACAGTCCAGACTTGAACCAGACAGTCTAAAGACTTTCTGAAGTCTGTAGACATAGTGGCAAAGAAAATTCAGTACAGTTCTACAAGTGGAAGACAATGATATGCAGTTATCCTCTAGCATGTAATCAAATTTGTACACTCGGTGAAGAATTAGATACTTC
This sequence comes from Trachemys scripta elegans, assembly GCF_013100865.1. NCBI lineage: Eukaryota > Metazoa > Chordata > Testudines > Emydidae > Trachemys > Trachemys scripta. The sequence goes on from NC_048303.1 coordinate 78,446,884, forward strand.
CTAATAGCAGGGATATAAATATTTTCCCTGGACAATTTTTTATCAAAATCAAGGCAATTTGTATATAAAAAAACTTGGTTATGATTTGGGATATGCTAAAGGATCTGGATTTGGTTTCCACTTTATGTAACAAAAGCCAGAGGTTGTTTTGATCTGAATTCTATTCTCTGATCCACCAATATTCAGGTCAGTTAGGGAAAAGATTCCAGTCTTGGCCAATTCTTTTAAGTCAGAGATGTAAGTATATATATGTTACTTAAGAAAACCCCTACTGGAACATTGCAGTTATAAGAAATAGCTTGTGAAAGCCAAGAAATTCTAAATTATGTTATGAAAAAAACATACATCTTTGGGTTTGGAAATTCTTAAGAAAGATTACACATGCAACCTTAACTCTGAGCTCATAGCAACATCTAACACCTACTTGAACAACAACTCCTCCTCCTCTGTACTCAGTTACCAAAGCCACTTCTCACACTTGCCATAGACCACTGATTCAAACACAAACCCTCTTCCCCTTCAATCGCCTATATTTTTACAGTCACTTCATCTCCTCTAATGCTCCACTCCTCTCTTACAGCTCTGCCTCAGAACCACTATTTCATTATGTGCCAGACACCAAAATGTGTCCTGTATATCAAGACTGTAATATACCAAATAATTGATAGGATTCAGAATACCTGATATGGCTCAAACACTTCAGAGACTTATTTTATACCTACATTCCTACCTGAAATTCCATAGAAACTACAACATGTTGGGCTTTACAGGTAAGAGGTTTAGGGGAAGGGTGGTAGTTACATACCACAAGACCAATGAGTCATCAGGATCTTCATCTGGAGGCCACTAGAAGTGTTAGTCCTGTCCTTTACCTCATATATCAGGGAGAGGCATTCAAAGGATTTTTGTTTCTGGGATGTAGTGTCTGCTGCAACTGAGGTCAGAGGGGAGCAGGTTTATTTTTTTGTGTTTGTGGTTATTGTCTTGTCTACGAACATTTCCAGAAAAAAAGTAATAGGCATATGTTATTATTAGAAGGGATATAGTATCAGAATTAAAGTTGTTTGTAGAACCAGGAAACAACCATTCAAACCCTTTTTCTTCATTTGATCCTTTATCTTTATGTTGGGTTTTTCTGGTTTTCAAGAGTTTAGGTTTATTCTAAATAATCATAACAGTCTAATTCTTTTTGACTTAAGATACTTTGTATTTGACAGTTTTACCTATCACTAAGATATTTGTCTGGAAGTAATACTGAAATTTTGGCATGACTCTTCTTAGCCAAAAAAAGGGAAAATGCACACTTGGTACTCTCCATATAAAACATCTGACGAAGTGGGTATTCACCCACGAAAGCTTATGCTCCAATGCTTATAGTTAGTCTATAAGATGCCACAGGACTCTTTGTTGCTTTTTCCATATAAAACGTTAGGGATAAAAAAAAAAAATCAGGAAAAAACAAAGGAAAGAGACTACAAACTCCAAGCAAGTGACTATATTGCCAGGTGTTTTAAATATATGTATGCAGTTACAAATAAATGGGGGGATTCTGCAGTGTAGAAATTGGGGCAAAGATTGCCCCGGCCTGTGTTCTCAAGGATTTGTATCACTCTTCACAGTGACTTTGTTAAATATAAGTATGTAATTAGAAAACAAGGTCTGTGTATGCTGATATTAATGTATTTCCACATGTGTAACATCCCAATTGTTAGAACTAGATTTCTTGGTTTATTTTCGCTTAGTAAGAGTTAAATATTGGAAACTTAATATTTATTACTGCTGAGGTCTTCCCAAAAGCCTCTGTGAATACTTTTTATGGACTCAGTGTTATTGCTACTATCTGTTTTTCATAGCTATGCAGGGAGGTTTTAGCCTCAAAATGTTGCTATTAATGTAGCTAATTGATCTTTTTCTGGGTAGCAAAACTTTTAATAGAAAACAGTCTCTGTTTCACCTTTCATTGTAAAAATGTATTCAGCAGGCAGGTGACAGCATTATTCATTTTTCATATTACTTCAAAACAACGTTAAGCCTAGAGCAATTATCCTGTAAGCAGGTAATCAGTGTCATAGTACCTTAAGGTAGCTAAGAATTATTGGAATAAGCCCAAGGCAAGAATTGACAAACATATCCTTAGAAAATGATAATGCCTATAACCTGTATTCCCAAAGGTGCTGAAGGTACCTGGTATAAAGAGCAAAAGGGGAGAATGAGACATTAGTATCAGCTATCCATTTTTATACATCTTTCTTGGATTGGGGGGGAATAGATGAAAACTGCCAGTTTGAAGAACATAATTTAAGGCTTCGCTCAGTTCATTCAAAGAAATGCATTTAGAACCACAATAGTGCCAAGTACCCATATACCACAGTGGTGTGTCTGTGGCATGATGTTCTAGAAGGATTCTAAAAACAGTCCTCAATGTGACCAACAAGGTGTTCAGCCCCGGCATGTAGGGAAACGCCAAGGACTCTGATTTGCAAGCTGGGTGACGCTCATCTTAAAAATGAACAGGAGTACTTGTGGCACCTTAGAGACTAACAAATTCCTGTTCTTTTTGCGGATACAGACTAACACGGCTGCTACTCTGAAATCTTAAAAATGGTACAACACGGTGCCATGTAACCAGTGAACAGGCCAGGTGAGATGGCAGCTGGCTATGAGGGAATTTAAAAAAAACAAACAAAGAACATAGAATCATAGACTTTAAGATCAGAAGGGACCATTATGATCATCTAGTCTGACCTCCTGCACAATGCAGGCCACAGAATCTCACACACCCACTCCTGTATCAAATCCGTGTCTGAGCCATTGAAATCCTCAAATCATGGTTTAAAGAAGGGGTAATTTTTCCTGGCACGCAGCGTGGGCTGAGCCACTCAGCCCCGCCGCCACTCTGGAGTTCCAGCTGCCGGCTCCTGCGGGACCCGCCACGGGTCCAACTCAGCACCTGCTGCTGGCCTGGGGGGAAGGAACCCCAGGCTGGCAGTGGGCTGAGACCCCGGCTGGCAGGAGCTGCCGGAGAAAACCCCAGAGCCGCGGCAGGCTGAGCTGCTCAGCCCGCCCCGCTCTGGAGTTCCCGCTGCCGGCTCCTGCCAGCTGGGGTCGCACCATGGGTCCAACTCAGCACCCACTGCTGGCCTCGGGGGGAAGGAACCCCAGGCTGGCAGTGGGCTGAGACCCTGCTGGCAGGAGCCAGCAGCCGAAACCCCAGAGCGGGGGTCGGGGCTGAGCTGCTCAGCCCACCCCGCTCTGGAGTTCCCGCTGCCAGCTCCTGCCAGCCGGGTCCCCACGGGTCCAACTCCGCACCCGCTGATGGCCTGGGTGAAGGAACTCCAGGCTGGCAGCGGGCTGAGACCTCAGCTGGCAGGAGCTGGGGGCAGAAACCCCAGAGTGGCGGCAGGCCGAGCCAGTCGCTGCTCTGGGGTTCTGGCTGCTGGCCCCTCGCCAGCAGGGGTCTCTACCGCACAGCTCCATTCACCTTGCTTCTGGTTGGAGGCTCTCTTGCAGACAGGGTCCAGGCCTCCAGCCCTGCTCAGGCCTACCAGCCACCTACTCCACTCACCTCAGCTGCCAATCTTGGTTTCCAGCTCTTGCTCATCCTGCTTTCGGGCCTGGAGTCCCAGCAGGCCACCCTTTACATATAACAGTAGTTTGGTTATATATTATAGGCTTATAGAGAGACCTTCTAAAAAGCGTTAAAATGTATTACCGGCATGCAAAGCCTTAAATTAGAGTGTATAAATGAAGATTCGGCACACCACTGCTGAAAGGTTGCCGACCCCTGGTTTAAAGACTTCAAGGTGCAGAGAATCTTCCAGCAAGTGACCTGTGACCCACGCTGCAGAGGAAGGCGAAAAAACCCCAGGGCTTCTGCCAATCTGCCTTGGAGGAAAATTCCTTCCCGACCCCAAATATGGCAATCAGCTAAACCCTGAGCATGTGGGCAAGACTCACCAGCCAGACACCCAGGAAATAATTCTCTGTAGGAACTCAGATCCCACCCCATCTAACATCCCATCACAAGCCATTGGGCATATTTACCGCAAGTAGTCAAAGATGAATTAATTGCCAAAATTAGGCTATCCCATTATACCATCCCCTCCATAAACTTATCAAGCTTAGTCTTGAAGCCAGATATGTCTTTTGCCCCTACTACTCCCCTTGGAAGGCTGTTCCAGAACTTCACTCCTCTGATGGTTAGAAACCTTCGTCTAATTTCAAGTCTAAACTTCCTGATGGCCAGTTTATATCCATTTGTTCTTGTGTCCACATTGGTACTGCGCTTAAATAATTCCTCTCCTTCCCTGCTATTTATTCCTCTGATATATTTATAGAGAGCAATCATATCTCCCCTCAGCCTTCTTTTGGTTAGGCTAAACAAGCCAAGCTCTTTGAGTCTCCTTTCATATGACAGGTTTTCCATTCCTCAGATCATCCTAGTAGCCCTTCTCTGAACCTGTTCCAGTTTGAATTCATCCTTCTTAAACATGGGAGACCAGAACTGCACACAGGGTAGATCAGGGAGAGAGGTCACAGGGTTTTGGTGGAGGAAGATTAAACCTAAAAAATACAGTCTCTAGTTCTGACTTTCACTTACACTAAACTGCTCTGGAATTAAGTAAGTAAATTATATTTATGCCCTTTTTTAAGGCTCCTTTGCTCTGTTAGAGCAGCATAATAGGGCTTTAAGGTAAATAAAAATCAGGCCCTAATCTTCTTGAAGAATTCTCCAAGAGCTAAATCCTAAATACCTCACTCAGACAAAGTTTCCATTTACTTCTGTGGTAGATTGCCTGAGTAAGGATGTCAACATTTGGCCAAACATATGCAAAGGATGGGGCTGTAACGTAAAGCCTCACCTTGCATGAATAACACTGGCAATGTCTACTGCTCTTTTTTTCTATCAGCAGTTTTCTTTTTTAGCAGAATTTAAAATAACTTTACATATCAACATATGAACATTGAGATTGTGCCCTTCTAAAACCCTAACCTAAGCATTGGTACCAACAGCAAAGAACATGGGATGTGTCTGCGGGGAAAGTGAGAGAGTAGGTTTTTGAATTACAGATTTGGTGGCAGCAAGCACATCAGTCTTGAAAGGCTGTGTTGTTTATTGTCAATTTTCCAGTAATCCAAGCTTTTCCTATGCACTGCCCACCAACTGAGGCTGTCTCTCGTTGTGCTGGAATACTGAATGTTCTGCCTTAACATTCACACTGTTCCAACCAACGTGTTCAAAACAGGTAATTTACATGCCCATATTGAAAGCTACTTTCCTGTACTCCTCTGCCAACTCTGCCCACATGCAGGCTGCCACTGCACAGCCATATATTTTGGACCTTCTGGATTAAAATTCCATCCAACTAATACTAATACATCTGATTTTTTTTATTATTGTTTTGCAGAAGATCAGCAGTGGAAAAAAACAAAGTCAACCTTCAAAAGTTGAAATTGTATCCTGGGTGTCAGTCACAAAAATAACACCCTTGCTCCAGGCAGATACATTCTTTTCTTGTATGTGTCAAAGACGACGCCCTGTTTTTTGAAAGGTCCTCCATTTGTGTACATGCCAACATGCACATGCAAACACCTGCACTTTTCTGGCACTAACACTTGTGCACAGACACCTTAGAATCTACCAACTATGGAGAGAAAGCTGTGCACACACAGAAAGCCCCCAACTGTTCAAGCTATTATTCATGTGAGTAACTTTACTCATGTCAGCAGCCCCACTGATGGGGTGGGCTGACCACTACGCCCCACTACCCTTAAGGGGGCAGACTACCCCATCCCACCCATACTTTCACAATGCCAAATAAATATATTTTCAATACCTCTCTGCTCACAAAACATTTCCCTGGAAATGTTTAAAGGCTATTGTCCTTGGCATACCCCTGAAAGCTTTATTGTGCATTTTCTTTTTATTGAATGAAAACCTTTTTGTAATAGCATCTTCTTTTCTTAGCTTAATCTAATTGCATTACCAAAAAAGAATATCTTGTCTAGACTAAGATGTTCTTGACTACCTTATTACTATGTCTGAAATGAAAATTCTGCCTAATCCATAGACAAATGATTGTATGATCCAGATTCGAGCCACTGCAAGGCTGCTTCACCTGTGCAAGTATTTGCAGGCTGTCCAAGACCCAGATTCAGTAACTACCATAGGAATGTTGTTCTCCTCTTGACCAGCAGCGATGCCAGCTGCACATGGGCAGACATCTTTAATGCGGCTTGACTCACTTGAGGTGTGTCTTGCTAGAGGAAAGGTTCAAGCTGCAGAGCTGCTAGTGTAACGAATGAGAATTGACTAACTGATCCTACTAAATTATCCTCTGATACCACTTTATTATAGTGGTTATAATACAGCTTCCAATCCCAAAGCACTTCAAAAGCTTAACACAAGCTGCACATAGGGAACACTCTACCCCTGAAATATTGCCAAGCATGAGTGAAATGAAAATATCTCTACAGAAGAGACAGTGACAGGAAAGTGCCCAACTGAAATAGAAGAGATTTAAAATGGCAGAAAGCAACTCTGATATAAATAATAACAAATCCATTGGAATCTGGCAAGCACATAAAGGGTAATCAGGGGAAACATCAGGGGTGAAATCCTCACCTTATTCAAGTAAATGGGAGTTTTGCTATTGACTTCAGTAGGGCCAGGATTTCACCCTAGATATCTAGTGACCATAAGTTGTCAAGATCTTAATCATACCTATAATCTGATAGATGGCACCTACAGCAGCATTGTGCTCCTGGACACCCTCCTAGGACATTGGTTCAGTACTGACCCAGGCAGGAAAAGGTGGTACCTACTGATTCATCACCACCACTTTTTTCAGCACCTAGCTGTGCATCTTCATGGGAGATCTGCCGTCCAAGTATATAGATAACCTAAGACTGCTTAAGTTGTTTGGTCTAAGCTGGACATTATCACACTTCAAGGTGATATGGTAGCAAATCTCTCCTGCTTTCTGGAGCCACCTGCTGGGTAATTTTGTACACTGCACTCTTGGTAATGTAGGAGCATGTCAGGAAAGCTCAGAACAGATTGTTAGTTCCTCTTTATGTTTCTTTTAAATTATTTGTATTACATTGTTTCAAAGACATCATAATGCAAGAGGTTTTATATAGAATTGGTTATAACAGTCTGTGTATGTTTTTAGGCCAGGAACCCTTTCTTATTTGATTTATCAGACTTTTGTATGTACACGAATAACTCTGTCCTTCTGAGAAAAGAAGCAGACATTCCATTAATTTTCCATCTGAGTTTGTAATTCATGCTTTTTGTAAAATTACCATGAAAAACATTTTAGCTATAAAGGTCAGATGTGTAGTTTGCTTAATGTTAACAACTGCATGTGAGGAGCAGAACAGAAATCAGTAGACAGTTTCCAGCTCTGGTATTATAGAGACTCTGTAAAACCTTGGGAGTAGAAAATTTTTTCCCCATGCATTCATTCTAGTATTGACTGCATACAGACCTACCATGGCATTTGGATATTGCTTTCTGCTTTTTTCATCTGAGAAGCAGATATCCAGGACATAGGGAGGGCTTTCTAATAAACAGAAGTTAATCTCAAGCAGTCTTCTCAAAGTGACTATTTTCCCAGTCAAATTTGATAGAAATTGATTCAGGAGTATAGTTCCTAGCCTATCTGGGGAAAATCCATTCAGCTCTTGCTAGGAAAAATAGCTCCATTATACTAGTACCTGGGCCCCTTCCTAACACTTTCACAGTGTGGATCTCTTTTTAATAGACAAATTCACCCATGGACTACCTCCCCTCCCATTCACAAGGGCATAACATAACTACAGCAATTGCTTACAAGGAAAATGACATTAGGAAAGTATTTAATGCATGTTTTAGCTTCTTTCAATGAGAGTTAGCAGCTGGAAACAAGGAGGACTCATCCCCATGTGACCATACCAATTCTCCTTGGACCACCAATAAGTGCCCTATGGCTGACAGCTGACAGGGAATATCTGCACTATTACCCACCCCAGGTAAGAGCCATTGGTGTCAACAATGTAGGGGTCACCATTCTGGCTGATAGGGAAGGCTAATTGTTCATCATCAAGAAGGGGATGAAAAAAAGTGAGCTGGAAAAAGGGTTAACTCTAGAAAGAAGTTGTGGTGTTCAGTGATCACTCGGCGCTCAAGATGCTTGCAAGAGCTCTGCTTTATTCTGTGTTTGGTTCTAACTCACTGTGCATAATAGCAAGCACTTCACAATGCCTCACCCAGACTCTCTATCTGGGAAGCTCAACCCTTAAAGGCACAGTCCCCAATACAAATACATACAGTTGGGAGGAAATTTTGCTTCGGTGAAAGAAGCAGCAGAAAGTGGAGCCCCTTTCTCATTCTTGTGATGGCTCAAAAAATGAGATTTATGAGTGACATAATATCTGCATGCATCCGAAGAAGTGGGTATTCACCCACGAAAGCTTATGCTCCTAAACGTCTGTTAGTCTATAAGGTGCCACTGGACTCTTTGCTGCTTTTATAATATCTTGCTTTCACAGTCAGCTAAAGAAAAGGAAAATCTCTGTTCCTTAGTCCTGTGCTTCTTGCCAGGACCTTCTTTAATGTCTGAGTTGCCCTATTTAGCATTCAGAAAGCATAATTTTCATTCCCTCAGCACTCACAGAACTATTTATACACAGAATTTGTACCCTCTTGTGTGCTCTGTTTGGGGGTCTCTATATTAATCACCCCTTTTCTATGCCCCACTACTTTGAGGTCCTTTTCTACCCTCTAATCCTTTCCTTCCATAAGCCTCCTTAGCTACTGCCTTGAGAATCTGACACTTTTTGGCCTTCGCTGAAACCTTTTTAGCAATGTATATCAATTATGCTGTGACCAGAGGCAGAGGGAACCTAGCATAGGGCTATTTTCAGAAATAAAGTACATTTATTTCCAAATCTTTTAGTCTCTTGCATTAGAGATTCACCTCTGTGAGGCATCTGTCTTCTAACTTAATCAGAAACAAGACGTGCTAGTCAGGCCTGTTACTTTTCAGGCACATTGTAAGGGCAGTTTACTCTCACTCATGTATCATTACCATCACAGCTCGCTCCTGTGTCATTACCAGCCATGGAAAAATAGGAGTTCCAAAGTGCCAGGAAGCAGTTCTATTACCTGTCAAGTGGCCACTAAACGAGTCCCAGAGATGCTTTTCATGCAGGATCTTGCATGAAAACATCATTTTACATTGGTTTTGAAGGTGGCCCGGAGAGGTTTTGTTGCTGAGGTCACTGAATTTCCAATCACACGGTGAATATTTGTGTCTTGAAAAGTGTGTTTTCAGCATCAGCAGTGAGAGCTAAATGATACCTTCCTCTGCTATTTGAACCACATGCTGAGTCTCAGATGCATGCACCCTTAGAGATTAGAAAAGGCACATCCCCATCCCACTTACTCCTGTTTTATAGTCTGTGTGGAAAAATCCACCCTCTCTAAAACATAGACACCCGGTGCATAGAATTAAGTCATCCAGACCCTACGGAGGAGAATACAACAGTAATTACAGAAACATAAAGGAAGTGTTTTCAGTATCAGAAACATAAGCCTTCCACAGCTATTTCTTTCAATGCCAAAATCACTCCAAACTATGGTCTACGTGGTGTATTTGTATTGTGGTAGCAGCTAAAGGCCTAAACCAGGGATTATGGTCTCTCTGTATACACAAGGAATAAAAAAAAAAAAAAAAAAAGAGGTAATCCTGGTCTACAATCTTAGCACAGTGAAGAACTTGGCAGAGATGGAGATTTCACTGGGCTACAGTGATTTAGGTCAGTAGTTCTCAACCAGGAGTCCGGGGCCCCCTATAGGGCCATGATCAGGTTTCAGGGGGTCCACCAAGTAGGGCCAGCATTAGACTCACTGGGGCCCTTGTCAGAAAGCTGTAGTCCCACTACATGGAGCTGAAGCCCAGGGACCTAATCCTGCCACCCAGGGTTGAAGCTGAAGCCTAAGCAATGTGGCTTCACGGGGGCTCCTGCTTGCTTTCCCCTAACACTGGCCCTGGCTTTTATATGCAGAAAAACAGTTATTGTAACACAGCTGGGCTGTGGAGTTTTTATAGCATGTGGGGGGAGGCTCAGAAAGAAAAAGGTTGAGAACCCCTGATTTAGGTGATGTACATGTACAGCAGGATGGTCTCAGTGTAGTGAAACAAAATGACAGCTTTATAATACACCTGTAGTTAAAGTGCATCATCATCAAGAGTCAAGTTTCAAAAGGAGACATAATGCCATCTCTAAATATGTGCATTCTCTTTTGCACACACAATTATTTATACATGCAATTATTCATTAATTAGACATCTACCTAGCTCCCACAAGGAATGAGTTCAAGCTGCAAAATTCACAAGCAGATTTTTAATTCTGCAGAGTTAAAGTGGGTCAGTTTAGCTCATTATAGAAATAGGGACCTGCTGAACGGATAGATCCAGGATTTTGGTTCAGGCCCAGCTCTAATTTGCATGTAAATATATGCAGTAATTGTTAGTTTTCCAGGTGCAAATGTATAGGTACAATTTAGCTCCAATCTGGGTACAATAGGCTCCAGAGTGTTGTCATCTAAAGACTTGGGGCATTAATCACCAGCATTCTGTTCTGAAGGTACATAATGTTGCACAATTAGTTGCATTGCTGATCCCTTGCAGTTTTTTAAGCAACAGACGTTGGTTTCAATAAGGCATGATACTGGAACAAATGGACTGCTAGTCTGCTATAGTGCAGCAATTGCTATCTCTTTAGTTCCAGAGGAGTGGTACATATGACTTGTAATAGGCTTCCTCCATACTCTATCCTTCATGCTCCTCAACTCTAGCCTCTACACGCACTTGTGCCGTAACCTCCTCCACGTCACCTTTTAATGAATCTCTCCGTAATAGCGTCTCATACAACTTTTCTGCAAAATAAATGTGTTGCATACACAATTAGTACCAATAATTATATTTACACTGTTTATTTCATTTAAACAAATGGGTAATCAGTTTTGTTCACAAAGCAATTTCCTGTGGATCTTTTCTAAATATTAAACAAGAGAATTTAGTTCTTATGAAAATGAGGTACTAATAACATGGTCTTGTTCCAGTGTGACCCACTAGTGGTCTGCAAAGCCTTGGTCCACAGGGAACTGATTAGTTTCATGGTCCTGGCTCTCCCCCTTGTTTTTAGCTGTGAGGAACAGAACAGATGGGTGAGAGTGATGACATGAAGAGAAGAAGACAGTGTGATTAATATTTTTCAAAAAGGAACTAATGCAATAAGTGTTTTTACAGAAGATAAAAATACATTAAACACTAGCTTATTATTCTTCCATCTAAGCAGATATCCCAGTTCACTGGAATATTGTGTGACTGTGAATGGAAGAGAAGATGGCCCATGAAACAATCTCTCTGGTAAATTGAGGTCCTCACTATGAAAGTTTGTTATAGAAGCACCCTATATTTCTAGCGAAGAGGTGTTGAGACCCTGTCATAGTCTTGGGCTTGTCCTGGTCCACATCCCAGTTCTGGGCCTGGACCCTGCCAATGATATCCTTCTCCTCTCCCTCCTCCAGGCTTTTGACGGCATGTTGCTATGTGCCTGTGCGCTATCCAAAATGATGTTTGGCTCCATAGAGTACTTGAGTACTGAGAGCGAGCATTAAAGACTCAACTTTTTCTCCTTGCACTAGAGCAGTGGTTCTCAAGTACGCAGAGGTCTTCCAGGGGGTACCTCAATGCATCAAGATATTTGCCTAGTTTTACCACAGGCACTAGCAAAGTCAAACTAAAGTAAAAACTAAAATTTCATACAATTACTTGTTTATACTGCTCTATATACTATACACTGAAATGTAAGTACAATATTTATATTCAAATTGATAATTTTATAATTATATGGTAATAATGAGAAAGTAAGCAATTTTGCAGTACTAGTGTGCTGTGACACTTTTGTATTCTTATGTCTGATTTTGTAAGCAAGTGGTCTTTAAATGAGGTGAAACTTGGGAATATACAAGACAAATCCAACTCCTGAAAGAAGTACAATAGTCTGGAAAGGTTGAGAGCCACTGCACTAGAGCATCAGCCCAGGCTATATAGTACTAGATTTTCAGACTCTATCTTCTCCCAGTCTTTGCAATGCCTAGCTGGGAAAGATGCAAAATGCTCAAGAACCCAGTCATAAATCAGGTGTTCCGAGTTCAGCTGAATATCTATCTCCTCATCACCATAGCTGCCCTACATCCATCTTACAGTCTGCTCATCTGGCTCCTTCTGAGATATGCTCTTAAACTGGATTGGTAACACAAATTGCAAAGTGAATGCTTACAGGAAAGTGCACACAATGATATCTGGCATTTAGGAGGGCTAATTTGCACAAATGAGGAGCTTCCAGAAAGCTTGGCCGCAAACCACTAGAGTAGAAAACTCTACCAAAGATGCCATACAAGTAGCATCCATGAGGATACAGGTGATTTTGGGGATTCATAAAGCTTGTAGCCTCAGGTTCCTCCCTGTTTTCTGGGACCTTTAATAATCAAAGCTAATTTCAACTTTTTTAAAATAAATTTCTAGTCATGTGGGGGGGGGGGGGGGGGGAAAGTAGCCTTAAAAATAAATTGATCATTAGTGCTGAAAATTTGTCAGTCTTTCCCCCCAAGAGATCACAGGTATCCACAGTTCTACCTATTGTCATCCATTGCTGACCGTTAGAATTAGCCATGGTTTTGAAGGACCCCAGATCAAAATGCAGCTGAAGGCAGATGGTTCTGTCTGAGCTGGCACTGACAGTGCTAGGACTGACACAAGCTCCCTCACAACTATCAGCCGATTGCCTCCAGCTGAACCCTGCACCTTTGCTGGGCAATCAGCATAGTCTCTGATCACAAGAAGGACATCTTAATACTATATTTAAACACAAAAGGCTACATTTGTTTCAGAGGTGAGTACAGAAGTGTGCACGTTACATGCACAAATACAGGTTTTACACATATGTACATATAGGATTTGGTTTGGGTTTTGGTGCAACTTTGGTGCTCTTATTTGAAAGTTTGTCCTAAAGGTTATCATTATTACATCAGTAGGATCTACATCAGGCATGACCAAACTATGGCTCATGAGGCTCTTTTATAGTTGAAGTGAGATTCATGGAGTCCCCCACGCACTCTCCATTCTCCACCTACCATACTGGGCGGGAGGATCTCTGGGTATCTGCCCTAAGGTAGGATGGTGGGACTAGGGGCTTTAGCCCCAAGTGAGGCATTGGGGCAGAAGCCCCGTGCCCCGGCAGGTGCTACCCCACAGGGCAGGTTATGCATGTTTTGCTGTTCTCAAACTTCTGAAAATTATTGTATGCAGCTCGGAGGATCGGTAAATTTGGCCACTCCGATCTACATGCTAAGTAAATACTAATAGAATATGAAAAGAGTTACAGAAGTGCTGCTGTGTTCCAACTGCAATTGCAGGCAGATAAGCCAAGAACTGAGTTTATGTGGTAAATTAATTCTCACAACTGTGTGAATTCCTCTGTTTCATCTAAAAACTCTGTGGCAAACATGATAAATTATGTTTAGCTGAATCTAGAAGAAATTTCCCTTTGGGCTTGACTCCTTGGCAGATTGTGAATGAAGTGTTAAGCAAATATATGCTCTCTCATTCCCATATGCTTTTAACGTATTGAAAGAGTTATCAATTTGTGTTACTACTAGCAAATCTGCCCTACAGTTACCTCTCCTCCAATGACATAACTATAACTAAAGTAGCTTCGGCTCAATGCTCACTTGTATAATCAATCAACAGTATCTAATTATCATGTTAAATCTGTTACATGAAAATGATATTTTAACTAAACCAGCATGGGCATATTTCTTTTTCCAATAGATACAGCAGAATTCCCATCAGCAGCTAGAGAGAGTTATGTTTCATAATGATGGTGCCATTAGGAGCCTATATTTCATAGCTGCAAATTATACCCACAAAATACGACAAGTTTAGTCTGAAGGAAACCCCCCAAAAACTTTAGAGCATTTTAACCAATCAATTTGTTGTACATAAATATGCATGCAGCACCCACCGTGAACATTACACTATCGTCTGCCCCATCTATTTTATATACTGTAAATTATAACCATTCTGTGCATTTCCCAGTGTATTCTGGTCTGATCTTTGTCTTCTTGGTTATAATCTCCTCAACGTCTGCATCTTGTGTACCACTGACCACACTCAGAGCTTAACAAATACATAATGAATAACTAATGACTAAAGCCACATGGGGCGACCACAAATCCCATAGTCCCACTGGACTGTTCCATAACAGTCTCAAAATGAAGAGTCTGTATTTAAAAAGCCCCATGACTGTAGTAACAGCTGTCAGGGCCAGATTCTACTGGCCAGGGTGTGTCCAAATGTGCAGGATGGGGAAAGAGGCAATAAGTCTTTCTTCCTTTCTACTGCCCCTGTGCAGAGAGTCTCCGGAATCCTGAGTGTGAGCATTATCCCTGCATCCTCTCAGCACCCCTGTGGGTGCTAGATGCCTGAAAGAGTGAGAAAGAATAGGGCAAGGGAAGGATTAAGGTTCCAAACCCCCTTGCCACAGTGGCTATGCAGAGAGGGGGAACATGCTACACTCTTTTCGGAGAGGTGAAGGTATGTTGGAAGAAAACCCAAAGGAGTCATTCCTCGGGGTCTCCAGCTGCTGCAGCACCCTGCCATTCCCATTCTCATATAAGGGGCCTTGAAAAGAGAGAGTGTTCCCTTAATAATGCTATAGTATATTAGTAATTCAGAGGGAGATGGTCCAAACCAAAATTCCAGATGGGAACACCCACAGACTCTGGAGAAATTCAAATGCAGCTCAGGATAGATTTGGAGGATAGATTTGTGTTGAGGCCTGGGGAGTTGGAAAGTGTAGTTGCGCAGGTGGAGAAATATATAATGAAGGGTGTTTGCTGGGAAAAGCAGGAGAATTAGTTTAAAGGGAAGGTTGATGCTGGGCCAGGAGAATTGATAAGCAATGGTCTGGAAGAACCAATGAGGAAATATACTGGGCAGGCAAGGGGCATGGGAGTTTGTGTCATTGTCGAGGTAATTTGTGTGTGAGCTGGAAATGTTGCTGAGTTGCTGCACAAGAAATTGTAGGAATAGGTTGGGATTGCTATTGCATGTTAGCTAATTCGGTAGATTTGTTGCAAGGAAGTCAGACTTGGTCACAGGAAGGCTGGGAGCTTGGGAATGGGGGAAAGTAAGACTGGAATACTGACTCTTGGGTAGAAGCTCTGTTACCTGTCAAGAGTCCCAGATATGTTTTTAATGCAAGATCTTACATGAAAACAACATTTTATAGTGATTTTTAAGTTTTTTTGAGTTAAACAGTTACTGTTCAGATGTAAGAATGATAGTACCTGATCCTTATCCCACTTAAGTCACCAGGAGTTTTGCCACTACCTTTAATCAGTTGCATTCTGACTCCCTCATTTATATTGAGTAATATTTTATTCCTCAAATAGACCTATTGATTACTAGGAGACTATTCACATGGCAAGGTATTTCTCACAGGAGTACAGTTGTCAGAATCTGGCCCAGCAGGAGCAGGAACTGGACCAATTTAAGGGTGTGAATTTCAAAGATAAATAACATCACTAGAAAAGTATCAGAGGGGTAGCCATGTTAGTCTGAATCTGTAAAAAGCAACAGAGGGTCCTGTGGCATCTTTAAGACTAACAGAAGTATTGGGAGTACAAGCTTTCGTGGGTAGGAACCTCACTTCTTCAGATGCAAGACTTCAGACTTGCATCTGAAGAAGTGAGGTTCTTACCCACGAAAGCTTATGCTCCCCATACTTCTGTTAGTCTTTGAGGTGCCACAGGACCCTCTGTTGCTTATCACTAGAAAAGATGCCAACAAGGTTCAGGATATTTAAAACTAAAAGCAAGATACAAATTCAATGGAGCAATTCAATTTGTACATAGAATTCCAGGGTAATGGTACTGTTACAAAATGTGCTTTTTAAAAAAATAATTAAAATAACTAATCAATGGCTGTTTTTTTAACTGTTGAATGATCTATCATATATGCTAACAGCAGGGCAACTATGGATAAGGCTCTGCCGGCACATCTTGGGGTGTTGATTACATTATAAACCACTTAGCTCCCTAACATGATTCCCTGTCATGAAGTGCCTTATCTTGCTCACATTGAAGTCAATGGGAATTCAGTCATCAAAACCACTTGATGTGTCTGTAATTATACAGAGCTAACTATGAACACAGATTTAACTCTACATTTGCTAACCAAGCAAATCTTATATTGGCAAAAGGTTCAGGAGAATTAATGTTCATATAAAGCTTTAGGTCCTGATTCCGCTCTGCAGCTGAGCTCAGTTCAACTTGGTCACAGGGCTAAGATGTCTAATTCCAGAGGGAGCTAGGGGTTGCAAGGTGCAATCCCTGGCATAAACTGGAATACCTCAGGGGTTGCTCTAACTTACACTGACTACAGTGGCTCCTTATGGGTGCCCAGCAGCCCAGAATAGCCAGATCCATCCAGCCAAAACTCCTTCCACCCACTTTGTATGGCTTTGGCATCCCCTTGTACAAGACCTATAAGAAAGGCCAAGCCCCACCTCACTTGAGAGTCTCAGTTATGTAAAGGCTATTCCCCAGTGAGATCTGCCAGGCTCATGGCTCCCATGTGCCCATAAAGCCAGGGTCCCTGGCATATAGGCAAGCCCACATTCAGTGCCTTAGTTAGTGGTAAGATCAGTAGAAAATGTGTATTAGGTTAAATATAGATGACAGGGTCCAAAATAAAGCAACAGTATGTGCACAGAGTACTCTCAGAATGTAGTACTTCCAAATACAGAATTGCACAGCTCCAGTGTATGCTCTTCCAGTTCACCCATAGGATGATGCATTCACTGGTCTATTTTATCTATGTTCTCATCAAGAGTTTTGAAGAATATTATTCCCTTACTTAAAAAATAAATAAAAGTTTACCAACCATCTAGTTACCAGATGTTTGCAACTGCTCCTGGAGACAGCCACTGCTGCTTCAGCCACAGGTATGCTGGTGCCTTTTCCATTCTACTTTTCCAAACAAAACAAGATGATTTTTCTAGAGAAAGCCATACATAAAAAACTGGGCTGTACATTAAGTGACTGTTTGTACAGCTCATTGAAGGACTGTTAGCCTGCAGGAAGATGCAATCACACTGAAGGAAACGTGGACAATGCAGACCAGGGGTCTGTCCTGTTTCACATCTGTAAATGCTTCTATTAGAGAAAATAATCACTGTTGCTTTTCTTGAAAGACAAGGAGAGGAACAGGGAAACATACCTTGCACTATACAAACACACATCTGTTAAGAACTGCAGAGCTCTTGCTAATTATGTAGCTTTAAAGTTTACAGCTGCTTGTTTGCAGTTAAAAGGCTTTGTCTACACTACGAAGTCTGGCCAAATTGCTTGCCCTGAGCTCATTAAAAGGTTGAATAATGGCAAGTCCCTTTGTGACAGACCAAGATCTTCTCTGCTGTAGCAATAATAGTAGCACATTAGTCAGAGAAAAGGAGACATTTTCACTTGCCAACTGATTCATATCTATTTGTAGCTATATTTATTCACACATCAGTTCAAGTGCTTTCCTTTGGAATATTAGTCCCGTTTGGAAAAAAAAAACCTTGTGTAAAGCCCCAGACCTTATTAGTTTCCTTGAACAATGGACAATATCAGCTGATACCCATGTAAAGCATTAACTCTAAATATTAGAAATGCTAATGCATTAGGGGTTATTCAGGAACGCTTGCAATAGATTTAATGTATACAGGTGCATGGGACTTGCCATGGAGAATATGAAAATGGCCTATTTGTGCAGCTACTATTTTCATTAGCATTGGGCATTTCTAGGGCACTGTAAATGTACATAGGGATTTATAAAACAATAGAAAGAGGCTCTGCCCATTAACATTTAACAAAGACAAGACAGAACATGGGACTATAGTACCTGCTGTATATATTACATGGTGGGGATCCTATAAATGGACGCATTCATAAAAGTTTTGCTTATTTTGTTCCATTTCTAGGCCACCAACATGAAATTCCCTACAACCACACTAGATTACAGCTGCCCTAGAGCAAGGATACCTAGCAACTGGTGGATTCACCCTGCAGAAGAGACCCAGTGGAGGGAGAGAGCTGCAGTAGCAGCTTCATACCATTCCACTCTCGCTGAGGCCTGGGCAGAAGGAGGATCCCTGCACATTGACAGTTCCTGTAACAGCAATTCAGGACTACAATTTAGCAGCCAGCACAAATTTAAAGCAGCCTGAAGGCTAATCTAATTTATGCCAAGGGATTGATCCAGCACAGCAAACCAAGCCTCCAGGAAATGCAAATATGGCTTTAAGAATATCCTCTCAGCTGCCTTGATTATTCCTCAGCTGCAGCTGAGGATCTGGCCCCCTCTCTCCTCTCTTCACAGCCTTATGTATGAATTCACGGCTAGAAGAACTGACAGTATATTAATAAATGGAAAAAAGTATCAAGGACAGTGAAATGAATGGGCCAGGACTTAATGGGCAAAAGTGTCAAAGAATAACTATGGGATTGTTTAGACTTGAGGGATGGTAACGGAAATGTCTCTAGAGGAGAAAAATCTGGGAGTACCATGCTATCTTTCAAATGAACATTTAACCTCCTTTGCACAGGGGAGAAAGATCTGGTCTCAAACAAGCTTGTGCACTTTCCTAGTAGTATACAAAGTTCCTAAAGAGTTTGGGTACTGCGTTTCAAAGCTTGCAGAATCTTGCTGAATTACATTGCTTTCTTAAATTGCTGTTACAGTCCCTTCTGAATCACTAATGCTAATATCTATGATTAGAAGTAAGCATATCACATTAATTTCTAGCCTTTTAGGGCCAGATCCACAAAAGGTACATAGGCACCTAAAGCCCAGACATAGACATCTACCTCTAGGATACAAATACAGGTTTACAAACACCTGCATTTAGGGGATGGCTGCATGTGTGTGTAGTGCAACTTTGGTGCCCTTATTTGAGAATTTGCACCAAAGATTTTCATCATTATTACATCAATATGACCCATTTATGGACCTGGGCCTCACTTGCTATTCAATTGTCCCAAATTGGGAAGTGTGGGGGAAGAATGTATACTAGGGCAAAAATAGGTTTAGCCTCTCCTTTCCATAAGTTAGAATTAAAAAGGCAATTTGTATTTGGAAAGGACTGACATTTATATTGTAACATTATCAATATTATTTGTGTTTTGTACTCTGGTAGTACATAGAGGTGCCTACCAGGATTAGTATCAAGGGGTAGCCATGTTAGTCTGTATCTACAAAAACAACAAGGAGTCTGGTGGCACCTTAAAGGCTAACAGATTTATTTGGACATAAGCTTTCGTGAGTAAAAACCTCACTTCTTCAGAATACTACCAGGATTAGGGCTCCATTATGCTAGACACTGCACATATATATGTAGTGTGACAAAGTTCTGTCCTTGACTCCGTGGGTCCTGCATTTCCTGACGGATTTTGCTAGCCTCAGAGGCTCACTGTGACCCTCCACATAGCCCTTCTCTCTCTCTAGAGGCAAGGGTCACAGTCTACTGAGCCATTTTCATCATAAGCCAGCAAGGGAGGCAAGGAGAAACAACCCTCCCTCACACAGTCTCTGTTGTCTCCCAGTATCAGTGATTAATCAGGGAAGGGAGGGGGGAAGCCCAGGCCCGCCCTTTACTCCAGGCTCCAGCCCAGGGACCCTAAAATTAGCAGCTAGGGAAGCTGACTTTTTGGACATAGGACATGTACAGTTCCCTGGGCTACTTCCCCACAGCAGCCCCCACTCAGTATCTTCTTCACAATTACCTCAGGGCCACCTTCCTTGCACCTGATATGGCTTCATACTACTTCATTCCTCCAACAGCACAACTCCCTCCTATAACTCCTGACACCCACACCACGCTGACTAACTGGGAGGCTTTTAACTAGTTCCAGCCAGTCCTTGATTGGCTTCAGGTGTCCCAATCAATCTAGCTATCTCCACTGCCTTCTAGAAGGATCTTAATTGGCCCCAGGTGTCTTGATTAACCTGGAGCAACTGCCATTTGGTTACCATGGTACCAGGGATTTGTTTAGCCTGGGGCTAACATACCTGTTCCTCACTACTTTACTGTAGCCATCTGGCCTTGCCCCATCACAGTAGTTAAATCTAGACAGTACCTGCCCCAAGGAGCTTATAATCAAACTTAGACAAGACAGAAAAACAGAAATAGACAATCACAGGATGGACGGCCCAGCCACACCAGCTACCTCCCAGTTGAGATTGATCAAGTAATTATAAAAGCCAGCAAGTGCTTGCAGTTGAAAAGGCCTAAGAGGAAGCTGAAATGGAAATTGTCTTATAGGCTAGAGACTGGTAGGGTTAGGGCTGAAAAAAGTCTCCTGCAGCCTGCCTTGTTCAGGGGAACAGTGTTGTTTTGGACATTTTATGAGTTTTATGTTTGAAGAATAACCTGTGCGCAACCTTCTAGGCTGGGGAGACAGATAATATATGAGCAAAATAAGTAGTGGATGTCTTCATAATTACATTTCTAATAAGCAATGCTAGCTACCCCCTAAACTTATCCTCCTCAATCCCATTGTCTAGGGGCTACAACCAACTTGTTCTACTGCACTGAAACTATTAAGTATCTTTAAATATTTTCCAGCCCCTTAGACTGAAAAAACTAGAATAGGATGGAATGTCTTGAGAAGGAGGGAGGTAGGGGTGTTATGGTTAAGGCACTAGGAGTGGAGACCTAGAAAAGCTTTTGCTTTTAGAAAATAAAGTTTAAAGAGTGAGTTGAGAGCCTTGGATGAAGGTATTATATAA
Source organism: Trachemys scripta elegans (assembly GCF_013100865.1). NCBI lineage: Eukaryota > Metazoa > Chordata > Testudines > Emydidae > Trachemys > Trachemys scripta. The sequence goes on from NC_048303.1 coordinate 78,467,775, forward strand.
GTGCTATTAAAATATTATTAAAACAGTGCTTGTGGGAATCTGAGGGTAGTGAATTAGCTGTTGAGAGGAGTATAGAACTTGTCCATCTAGCAATTAAGTTCAGTGATGCACATACAGATTGGCTGATAGGTATGTGCATAGCCTTGAAAATGTGTCCTACTGAGGTCAATTTACTTAATTCATACAACTCCTTTATAAGAACTAAATAAATGAAACCATTTCCATTGGGTATGTTTGCAAAAGTCATTTATATGAATCTAGTGAAAAGTCATATCAGGCTCCTGATAGAAAGTGGGAAGAGTAGCACAGACAGCACAGGGTGCAGAAGTCTTTGCCTATGCTACATTGTGTTTGGAGCTTGCTAGAATTCCTTCTAGTTTCATCGGACTCTAGCCTATGTGTGAGACTATATTTATTAGTTGTTTTCACTGAGCATCTGGAATTCATGCCTGTTTGTTATGATGCTGTTGAATCCAACTGTTATTTATTACCCAGTGTCATTGAGCTGTTGATTCTCATTGTCTTGAGCAGAAACTTAAAACAGATCTGCTTGCAGCCCCCTGAGGAATAAGTGCTATGCATTTTAGTCGCACCAATTAATATCAGATCCTGCTAATGACAGAGGTACACAATAATTCTATGTAATTGTTAGACAGCAGACCCACTATGCACCTGCTGACTACAGTGGGAGTTTTGTCTGGGTAAGGAGTATAAGCCTGGCCTCACCCCTCAGACTGCATTTGTTGTTTTCTAACCCTTCGTACTGTGTCTGCTTTCCAAAGAAATGTTCTGTGCCCTATGAGAAGCTGTAATGTTATTGTTATTAATATTGAACATTTATACTGTGGTAAAGCTCAGAGACCTCAACCAGACAGGGGCCCTACTATGCTGAGCACTGTACAAACGTGGTACATGACAGTCACTGACCCAAACATCTTAGAGTGTAAAAGTGGTAACATTTTTTATAGAATGAACTGAAGGAATGAGGGGGAAAGTCAGGTGTTGTTAATGGGTATTTAACACACAAAAAGTATGTATAGTGTATATAAAATGTGTATCATGGATGTGAAACTTGTACCGATCTTAATTATACCCCTGTCCCTCATACACTGTCTTTTATTTATCGATCTTGGGTATTTATATGGCCCCTATTACTGTGGTATCTGACCCCCTCACAATACTTAGTGTATTTCTTATCAGAGCACCCCATGAGGTAAGGAAGTGCTATTATTCCTGTTTCACAGATGGAGAACTCAGCACAGAGAGATTAAGTGACTTGTCTTAGGGGGAGCAGGGAACTGAATCCACATAACAGTGAGCTCTTCAGGGAAGCATAGATACTTTGGTATATGTGTAGACTATGTCCAACAAGCTGTGGGAGCTGCTAGAGTACAAATAATTTATCATAATAATAATTACAGCCCAGATCATGACTTGCCCTTACATGGCTGCAAGTGGCAAGGGAAGCCTGCAATGATTTTCCTCTCCCATATGCTCCATGAGGGGTCACTCAAAATAGCGAGCAGGAATTGCATCCTTCATATACTTGAACTGTAACCTCCTTGGGCAGGGACCATCTTTTTGTTCTGTTTGTGCAGCATCTAGCACAATGAGGACCTGGGCCATACCTAGGTATCCTAGGCCCTATGGTAATACAATAATAATCATCATCTCTGGAAGAACAGGGGGACACTCCAAAACGAGACGGAAGGAATGGGAGCATGCCCATTTCCCCTCGTCCTGCGCCCCTATTAACCAATGCAGGAGTTGTGTTTGTAACCTGGGTAACCTTGATCCTTTAAAAGAAGTAACATCTGTTTGCATCTTCGCTTCCCAGTTCCCTTTAAGATGGATTCAAACCTCTAATATAAGATGGGGAATATATCTATTTGGACCAACAAGAAGCCACAGAGCTCAGAATTGGGTTGAATTTCCCAGATAAATTATAATAGCTATTATATAGCACCATGGATACCTAGAAGAGCTGTACAAGTTATAGTAGCTTTTACAGCCTTGTATTTTATAGTTGGATGTCAGGAACAGTATATCATTACCAATGGAGATATTACACTTAGAACTCTAAGGTAACCATTCTCCTATGAATGATTGGGTGATACACCTGAAGTATTACCATGAATATTAATAGGACTTATGCATGTAAATTTCCCTCATCACCTATGTGATTAAAAAGAAATCTTTTTTCCTGTTTCTCTCTTCAAATGCTTGTGGAGGGTGATAGATTGTCAATCCTGAAAATAGAAGTCCTCTGTTTATCCCCAGAACATGTACAATATAAGGAGCCTATGTACAAAGTCTCATCAATGTGCCTCAAATACTATATGGGTGTAGCCCAGGGGAGGGCAAACAATGGCCTGGGGCCGGATCCACTGCTTCCAGAAGCGGCCGGCACCAAGTCCCTGCAGCCTCTGGGGGGAAGGGCAGAGGGCTTGGTGAACTGCCCTCACCTGCAGGCTCCACCCTCTGCAGCTCCCATGGCCGGGAACGAGGAACCGCAATCAATGGGAGCTTTGGGGGTGGTACCTGTAGGCAAGGGCAGCAAGCGGCGGAGCCACCTGCCCCACCCCCAGGAGCCACTGCCAGACATGCTGGCCACTTCCGGGAGTGGCGTGGGGCCAGGCAGGCAGGGAACCTGCCTTAGCCCCGCTGCGTGCCGCTGTCACCCCAGAGCAGCTTGAGGTAATCCCTTCTTCATCCCGCACCCCAACCCCCTGCCCTGAGCCCCCTGCCACATCCCGCAACCCTTATGCACCCCAACCTCCTGCACTCCAACCCCCTGCCCTGAGTCCCCTCCTGTACCCCAACCCCTTGCCCTGAGCCCCTTCCTGCACACTGTACCCCCTCCCACATCCCGTACTCCCTCCCACACCCTAACCCCCTGCCCCAGCCCTACATTCATGGCCCTGCATACAATTTCCCCACACAGATGTGGCCCTCAGGCCAAAGAGTTTGCCCACCCCTGGTGTAGCCCCTTGAAGGATGAGAGGGTTATTCAGTCACTCAAATTCAGCCCTTGGTTTCTGAAATGATATCCATGCAGGCAGACCATACACCACACAGAAGTCTACTGAAGTCAACAAAGCTTTGTGCAGGCACAGAGACTCACCCTTTCAGATGAGACTGCAAGATTAGTGCCTAAATTGTAAGCTCACCAATTTGACACAGAGAATAAGAATGTTAAAATGCCACACACGAAAACCTGGGCTTGCTGCTGCCTCGCTGGCAACTCCACCATTCTGCAGAGATGTATTACCAACACAGTGATTGCTGGGCTGTTCCAGAGCGTGGTCCAAGGTGGTCCTACACATAGGGGATATACAATTCAGAAGAAAAAAAAAGAATCTGAGAAATGCTGATTTCCCCTATGGCCCTGACTATCTGGAATATTTAGAGCATAATTCTAAAGCTGCTGCAATGGATGTTTTAAATAACAATTGATTTTTTTTTTTAATCCAACACATTTTTTAAAAGGTTCACCTCCATTCTGAGCTCATCCCCACAGAGCAATTAAATACTGAGAACTGAGCTTGCTGCCATAACACTCTGAAAGACATCCCTTCTCCCCGCCTAACTTTTAACTTTATTACTATATCTGTCAGCTAAACTGCTTTTCATTTATCTGTGGTTTGACCCTGCCATAATCATGCAAACTAGTGATCTAGAACAAATTCTGACAGGTAAAATATCCCTCCAAGCTGTAATGTATATTGCACTGTTGCACCCAGAGGCAAGAAAAAGCCAAAGCTGTATGTTCTGACATGCTGCCAAAATACAAGCAAAAGGTACTGACAGTGAACTAGCTAAATGGACAAAAAACTGCACACTGTGCCACTATAGATTTACTCTGAAGTTCTCAGAGACCTCAAACCTGAGAAACAAAATTCTAACCATCCACGTTTCTATTATAAGTGTTCCGAAGGGGCCTATCACCTTGGTATCTAAGGCCAAGATTTAGCAAAGCACATAATTAATTTTAAGCACAAGTCAGTGTGGGGACCATTCATGATTAAAGTTAAGCACATATTTTGCTGGATCAGGACCTGCATGTCAATACCACTAATCACAATCAGTTCAAGTCTTAGTGTAACACCATAAAAACCATATAACAATAGAAAGCAGAGTTCAGACTGTAGGGCAACAATTCATTTCAAATCAGTATTGACAATTGAGGCCCTGTTTTTCAGAAAAGGTATTGGGAGGAATCAATACAAGTTAGATAACCAAAGTTATATAATTGGAGGAGGCAGTTAAATAAACTAGACAATGATCGAGTTGCACCCTCCAGGACTAGGATTGCACAGACAAATTTTATATGAAATTAAATTGTAAATCTAACTTAGCCTATTACTTTTCTGACAGTCATGTCTCAGATGATGCCTGACTCACACTTTCTGGAAACAGAAAGATTTTAAGTTACAATTGTGGCCTCTAGGGACTGCTATAATAGAGAGAAGGACACTATTCTGCTAAACACTAGAAAGCACATAGTGCCTCTGCCCCAATTAGCTGACCATCTAAATAGACAAGGCATACAAAGAGTGGAGAGATTTGCCCCATGTCATACAATGGGTCAGTGGTTGAGCCAAGAACAGAACCCAGTTCCCCTGGATGCTAGTCTAGCACCTAACCCATCAGCCCATGCCTCCCAGATGCCTTCCTTTTCCTAACACCACAAACTGCTCCCACACATTTCCTGAGAAAAGCAAAGGCCGAAGGACTTGATCACATGTTTGTCCCTTCAAATGTTTCTATTTAAGATGCTTATATTCAGTCAAGGACTAGAAACAATACTATATGACTTAGTATAGTATGACTTGCTATGTGACCAATCACATAGCAATAACAATAAACGCAGTGGATATATGCAGTGACCGGATGCTGTAAGCCATCCAGAGGCTGAAGATTGCTCACAAACTGTTTGTCAAGCAATTAGGAATACATTGAGTCAGAAAAATAAAAATCTCTTAATGAACAATTAGCAAATAGTAAAAAGGGGTAAACTTTGTTAACTTTCTGGTTTTCTATGAATAGTTTGCCTAACCCTACTGATAAGCTCTTTAATGATTCTTAGCGCTTGTACAGTATTTTATAACTTCAAACTGCCGTACAGATATGAGATAATGGATGCCTGTAGCACAACTCAGAGGAAATTAAGTATTATTTGTGATCCACACTTTAGGGAAAACAAGTGATAGGGAAGTTAAGTGACATGCCCAAAATCACACAGGAAGTCAGTGGCAGAATTGTGATCAGAAGGTTCTAGCTCCACACCCTGAGCTCAATCCACTCCATTATTCTGCCTATCCAATGGGTGAAACAGTGTTACTACATTAGTCTAATTTAGAAAATGAATGGGAAAATGTAAATATCAAGATTTTATATTACATATATCCACTCAGGAAAAAATAGAAACAGCACCACAACTAACAAAATAACACAAACATTACATCTTTTCCAAGGAAACAACCAAGTAGGTGATCAAGAATGGTTGTTTTAACATGGATAGAGGATTAAAAGTTTGCCCATGAGAGAGCAGGTGGCTTTTGGCAATGATTATACATTTGGTACCTAATACCAGATACTAATGCCGAACACCCTCAAATCCTGATTTAAATCTGTGTTATTTGTGAGTGCTCAACGTATCTCAGGACAGATATTAGGAGATTTATTAATGTTTTTAGCCCCAATTCAGGTAAGCATTCCTGTTCAGTACAGCACTTAGGCAGGTGCTGAAGGCTCATTGACGCCAATGGGACCTACACATGTGCTTATTAGTGAAGCATATGCTGTCCTGAATTTGGATAGACTGAAGCATGTGATTAAGTGCTTTCAGAATTGGGGCCTCAGTTATCTGCAGGTTATTTTTATACAGAGGTTTGAGAAGAATGTGCATTTCTTTTCTTTTTGTGTACAAGCTAATGTTGCCATACTGTCATCTTTGTTGCTATGGCCCATATGTGTCAGCTTTTCCTTTTGTGTAGAAGCTGATGTTACTGTGCTGTCACCTTTGATGTTATGGTATGTGTCAGAGTGAGTGTGAATATCTTTCCTTACCTGAACATCCTCACGCTACTGATTAATGTGTTTTTCAAGGAAGTCGCAACATGACATTTGATTGGAAGATTGAAGAATTAGTTTTTGTTATTCCATCATTTTAGGTGAGTTAAGAGCATTGAGTAGAACTGGTTGAATTGGACAAAAGTTGACTCCTGAATGTTTTCCACAAATGAAAACAATGACTTCACATCATAATTTTTTGTGGGATCATGTCATGCATTGTTTTCAAGTATTCAGATGACTGCTGAGTATTCAGGAAAACACATGAATCCTGAAAGTTTCATAAATTTTAGCACAAATGACTATTAGTCCAAAAATTCAAACCTGAAAAAAACATTAGCCATTATTCTTTATTTTGGAGTTCATCATTCTCCTGTTTAAAAAGTTTCATTCATCCAATGAATAAGCAGAAACATTACCATCTGACTTTGATGAATAATCACATATCATCAAGAATGATTAACAATAGTCAAAGTGAACAGGTAACAAACAATTCCTAGGCAGAAATTTGTTCATATATTTAATTGCAAATAATAAATACACTCTCAGAAGTCAGATTGCAAACAGAATAAAGTGCTAAATTAGCTATTAATAATGTAAATTATAATTTGACCAACTCTGTTCTTGACATCACCAGATTTCAGCTCATCTGGTACAATGATCTCCAAAAGCTAATCTTTAACATGATGTAGAAAGAAAACCCAACTTTGGGATTTTAAAAACATCACAAAGCTCTTTTAAATGGAAGAAAGTACAGTAGCTTACAAAAATATTGGAAGTATGTATTGTATGTGTGAAGGATACTAGCGACTAAGGTGCCACAAGTACTCCTGTTCTTTTTGCGGATACAGACTAACACTGCTACTACTCTGAAACGTGTCATAGATAAAAATCTTAGTCAGAAATTTTCCATTTTTGTTTTATGTAAAGAAGTTGATTTTTTTTTCATTTAAAAAGAAACTTGTAAACAATTAAAATACATTGCTGCCTTGTCCTTTTGATTGTCGCATGGTGTTAACAACGTGTTGATTTAGGCTCTGGGATTTTTATTTTAAACAAAATTAGTGAAGCACAAAAATAGTGGCATTTAACTAGAACAAAAACAGAGGCATGAAAAAAATCAAGGAGTTTAGTTTTTAGATTTGTGATAAATATAATGCAACTGAAAAGAAAATATATGACAGCTATGATGGGTGAGTCATGATAATTTATACCCCTTGACAAGATGACACTCACATATCACAAATTTCTGTCTACTTTCACTACTCACTATTTGCAAACATTTTATAAATATTCGGGTACACATAACTCTCAATATGATCTCTTGGACTCAGTTTAAGTCTACCACTTCTTTGTAAAATTAGTGGTGTCAAGTAACTTTCCTTCTTATCAACCATCCTTTGGAACTATTATAAATTTTTCCATAGAAGTGCTTCAGGATGTGTGGTGAAATTACTTCTTATCTGTACAGGTAGTTTCCTTATCTAGTGTGGAGTGGAGGATATTATGCGGCTGCGTATATATATGTAGACGCGAAAGTCAACAACTAACCAAATATATAAGCCATCAAATATCTTTGCTCACCTAACCACTGGTTTCTTTACAACAGTTGAGTTAGAGGGGCTGCTCAACTTACTCAACCAACAGAGGAAAGTGATAAGCACTTGAACAGGTTTAATATATACTCTATCCAACGCAAGGCTACAAACAAGCCAGTTCATTACAATTGGGTAGGCACAGATATACACTGCAACTACTTATAAGACATCTCTGGTCTGTGGAGCCTTTAGTTAATAATCAATAGAGGTTTACAATACAGCCCTGATTAACAAATCTCCTATAACTGCATTTCTCTGTTAAACAAAGAGTGGTTTCTTTGCCACTTAGATTGCAGTTTTTTTAAGTATTTTGTTCATTTTGACCATGAAGGTTATTTACCTGTTTGACTGCTCTTAAGTGTGTGCAGTCAGGTCAGGAGTCCACTATGCTTTCTGTGTATTGATGAATATTCATAAAATTTTATGAACAAGTTCTCCAGGCAGAGCCACATGGCAAATCTCAGCTCCAATGTTCTTTTCCCCCCAACCTGCCCAGAACTCCCACTGATGTCAATGGCAGTTCTGTGCAGGTACAAAGAACAGAGTATTAGTCAAGGTCCTTCATGCAGATCTGAGATGAGACTGTGGCTGACAATAATGAGTCCATGTTCTTTCCAACTGCTAGCAGATTCCACCTGTGCTAAACAGCAGGCTGGTAACAGAACACTGCATTTACTTTAAAAGTATTTTAAACAGCTACCCAAACTGACAGGGCAGATGTACATCTGTCTAAATCTATATTGGTGCCACTTTACAAACATACATCATCTCAGGTTTTTCTACAGTGCCCATTACTTCAGTACCTAAGTGCTGCTGCTATCATACATCCATTAGGCACTCAGTGTAAACAATGGGTACATTCTCTCCTTGATTCATGTGCCAAGCTGTCATTAGTCTTATCAGGAGAATTTCACACCCTCACAGTGTCTTTCCCTGCTACTACTGTTTACTGAATTGCCGTTAAAATAATAGGAAAAACAGAAGTAGATATAGTTCAGGGGTTTAGTAACTGTTTATAGAGATTCTGTGTTGTGCTTCTATTAGGCACAGCACAGGACTTGCAGCCCAAAGAGATGTGGGTGGGTGTATAGCAGCTTTAAGCTGCCTTTGCAGCTTTTCAATCTTGAGCTGCAGGAGACTTCATCCCCTGCATAGTTTAGACCAGTAGCTCTTAACCTTTCCAGACTACTCTACCCCTTTCAGGAATCTGATTTGTCTTGTGTACCCTGAAGTTTCACCTCACTTAGGGCTGATCTACACTGGGGGGGGATCAATCCAAGATATGCAACTTCACCTACACGAATAGCGTAGCTGAAGTCGAAGTATCTTGGATCGAATTACCTGCGGTCCACACGGCGCGGTATCGATGGCCGCGGCTCCCCCGTCGACTGCGCTACCGCCGCTCGCTCTGGTGGAGTTCCGGAGTCGACGGTGAGCGCATTCAGGGATCAACATATCGGGTCTTAACGAGACGTGATATATCAGCCCCAGATAAATCGATTGCTACCCGCCGATACGACGGGTAGTGAAGACGTACCCTTAAAAACTACTTGCTTACTAAATCAGATATAAAAATACAAAAGTGTCGCAGAGCACTAGTACTGAAAAAATACTTACTTTCTCATTTTTACCATATAATTATAAAATAAATATTGTACTTACATTTCAGTCATTGTCTGTGTGGAATTTTAGTTTGTACTGACCTTGCTAGAGCTATTTATGGAGCCTGTTATAAAACTAGGCAAATATCTAGATGAGTTGATGTACCTCCCTGGAAGACCTCTGAGTACCCCCATAAATCCATGGTTGAGAACCACTGGTTTAGACAGCCTTGAGGGCCTGTCTAAATTATAGGAAACACCCCAGACTGCCCAGTGTGCTGCAACATTGCCCTGTATCTCTACAGTGCTGCATGCTGAGGCCATGTCCTTGACAGACCCTCCCATCCCAGCGCATCCGCTATAGCAGGGCTTATAATGGGGGGGCGGGATCCTCAGAGGGCAGTCTTATGTCTTTCCTCTGCAGTGCCTGAACCAGGGAAATCCTCCCCTGACCAGATCTAGGCCTTTTAAGGCCGCTTTATGCCACTTTGAGCCTTTTATTGATCATAAAGGGGCCAAAGCAGGGATGTGAATTTAACCCCTTGATCATTCTACTCTGCATCCAGCCCTGCCTGGAAGTGACCAGAAAAGGGGTTTGCTTAGCAGATAGACATCCATCACAGTTGGCACCAATATTAGGAATTTTAGAGGATTGATATACTCTGTGACTCCTATACATGATCTCTCCAAAACGAGGTTGAAACACATGGTTAGCACTGTAGAGAAGACTAACTGCTACACATGGCTGTTTTGTAGATAATCAAAAGCCTCTAGTCTGCAGGATTGTAAAGCCAACATCTTTCACAAGTACTTAATACACTCCAATTATTTTTAAAGAAAATAGCATTGATGTAATGTACCTCAGATGATAGGTTTGTACAATTAATTTGAAAATTTGAAAATTAATTTGAAGTAATTTATCCTCAGTGTAAAAAGGAATATAAAATAATCAGCATAGCTTTTGTTTTGGTGTGTGCACAAAAAATGTCCCATTTACAAAATCTCTCTGGTATTTTCTGGAATACAGAGTACGAACTGTATTATATAAAAGCTCTTTACCCTACTAACCATCCTCTTTATCGCAAATGTTTTAACTTTTGCTGGGAAGCAAAACTGAGTCACACAGCTCTGAGTTAATTACCTCTCTTTTTTTTACCTCACTGGAGCTACTTCTGTGTATTGCACTGTCAGGATGTGATATCAATGGTTATTTTCATTTATTTCTAACACCATACTGAGGATTTTGTACATTATCAACACGTATCACAAGTTCTTGTTCACCTACCAGAACAGCTACTTCTGTGTGTATGTCATAAAATGAACTGACCCTCCTAGAACAATAGCCCAATGAAACTGCTGACAGTAGGATTTGTAGGAGGTTTGAATCTTGCTTTCCAAATGACACTTAAGTACCATGTTGTACCTGGATCCCAAGTATATGGATCTACTAATTCTGATAGCCCTGATAATGTCTCAAAATCTGCTGCCTCCACATTCTATTCTGATGTCACCCTGCCCATTCTTGAGCAGTGATGTAAAAAGAACTTCCAACATAAACATTTTAAATATATATATATGAATTTTGAAGAGCATGAACAGTGTAGAGAGTCCCTAAAGACCGCATAGAGAAAAATTGGCTCCTAGTTGTTTTGGACAATGATCATAGTTTACCAAAGAAATACCTCAATTGTATCCTGCTTCCCATTCAGTTTGACTGCTCAAAAGGCCATTCCTTTGATCATGAGACTAGAGCTTGGATCAATCCAAGCTCTATTGGGGCAGGGGGAAAGGGGCGGGGTGAGAGCACACACAACTGAATGGTAAGCCGGTGGCCAGGGCCTAGCACAGGTGTATATCATTAAGGGAGGGAAAGGGGGTCCAGAGTGCCAGACAAATGTATGAAGTACTTGGGGCTTGGAAACTACTATATTGGAGACAAAGTCAGTGTCCTACAAAGACAAGACAGGAATTAATAACAAAATGGAAACCCAGCGATTCCACAGAGCTGTGGAGTACTCAAGTTGTGGCTTTGTAACTGGATTTTTCAAAGGAAGGAGTCCAGAATCTTTAGTGGTCTTTTCCCATACCAGACAATCAGAATATTCAGGAAAAAGAACAGGAGTACTTGTGGCACCTTAGAGACTAACATTTATTTCAGCATAAGCTTTCGTGGGCTACAGCTCACTTCTTCAGATGCATAGAGTGAAACACACAGACAGAAGATATTTATACATACAGAGACCATGGAAAGGTGGAAGTATGCATACCAATTGTAAGAGGCCAATCAATTGAGATGAGCTATCAGTAGCAGCAGAAGAAAAAACTTTGAAGTGATAATCGAGATGACCCATAGAAGGTGTGAGGAGAACTTAACATGGGGGAAACAAAAAAAAAATTTCAATTAGTGTTATGACCCAACCATTCCCAGTCTCATTTTAGACCTAAGTTAATTGTGTCTAATTTGCATATTATTTCGAGTTCAGCAGTCTCTCTTTGGAGTCTGTTTTTGAAGGTTTTTTGTTGCAAAACTGACACCTTCAAGTCTGTCACTGAGTGATTAGAGAGGTTGAAGTGTTCTCCCACTGGGTTTTGAATGTTATGATTCCTGATGTCAGATTTGTGTCCATTTATTCTTTTGTGTAGAGACTGTCCAGTTTGGCCAATGTACATGGCAGAGGGGCATTGCTGGCACATGATGGCAGATATCACGTTGGTAGATGTGCAGGTGAACGAGCCCCTGATGGTGTGGCTGATGTGGTTAGGTCCTATGATGGTGTCACTTGAATAGATATGTGGACAGAACTGGCATCGGGCTTTGTTGCAAGGATAGGTTCCTGGATTAGTGTTTTTGTTGTATGGTGTGCAGTTGCTGGTGAGTGTTTGCTTAAGGTTGGGAGGCTGTAAGTGAGGACTGGTCTGTCTCCCAAGATCTGTGAGAGTGAGGGATCATCTTTCAGGATAGGTTGTAGATCTTTGATGATGCGCTGGAGAGGTTTCAGTTGGGGGCTGAAGGTGGCAGCTAGTGGCATTCTGTTATTTTCTTTGTTGGGCCTGTCCTATAGTAGGTGGCTTCTGGGTACTCTTCTGGCTTTGTCAATCTGTTTTTTTCACTTCAGCAGGTGGGTACTGTAGTTTTAAGAATGCTTGATAGAGATCTTGTAGGTGTTTATCTTTGTCTGAGGGATTGGAGCAAATGCGGTTGTATCTTAGAGCTTGGCTGTAGACAATGGATCGTGTGGTGTGTCCTGGATGGAAGCTGGAGGCATGTAGGTAAGTATAGCGGTCAGTGGGTTTCAGGTATAGGGTGGTGTTTATGTGACCATCATTTAATAGCACAGTAGTGTCTAGGAAATGGACCGCTTGTGTGGATTGGTCTAGGCTGAGGTTGATGGTGGGATGGAAATTGTTAAAATCATGGTGGAATTCATCAAGGGCTTCTTTTCCATTTGTCCAGATGATGAAGATATCATCAATGTAGCGCAAGTAGAGTAGGGGCGTTAGGGGACAAGAGCTAAGGAAGCATTGTTCTAAGTCAGCCATAAAGATGTTGGCATACTGTGGGGCCATACGGGTACCCATAGCAGTGCCGCTGACTTGAAGGTATATATTGTCCCCAAATGTGAAATAGTTGTGGGTGAGGACAAAGTCACAAAGTTCAGTCACCAGGTTTGCTGTGATGGTATTGGGGATACTATTCCTGATGGCTTGTAGTCCATCTTTGTGTGGAATGTTGGTGTAGAGGGATTCTACATCCATAGTGGCCAGGATGGTGTTTTCTGGAAGATCACCGATGGATTGTAGTTTCCTCAGGAAGTCAGTGGTGTCTCGAAGATAGCTGGGAGTGCTGGTAGCGTAGGGCCTGAGGAGAGAGTCCATGTAACCAGACAATCCTGCTGTTAAGGTGCCAATGCCTGAGATTATGGGGCATCCAGGATTTCCAGGTTTATGGATCTTGGCAAATAGAATACACCTGGTCGGGGTTCTAGGCATGTGTCTGTATAGATCTGTTCCTGTGCTTTCTCTGGGAGTATTCAGGGAATATCCTACCAGGATGCCCCTCCTTGCCTGTGCAGTTGGAACATCAAGGCTGCACCACCTTTCTCCAGATCAGTACCTTCGTACAATGTGAGATCAAGATTCAGGATTAAATGGAAAGTGATTTTCCCTTGAATTCTCAAAAGTAGTGTGTTCTAAAAAGAGGTGAAAAGAAGGTGATGCATGGCTGATGCTGAAAGAGACTGTTTATGCCTAATCCATTGGAAAAAATGGTCACAGCGTTATATAAAGATAAATTGGTGGATTGTCTGCACTGCCAGGTTGCATTTAGACAATCTAAAGAAGGGGAGACTTTTGTATTTTTGTACCTTTTGTATTTGCAGCTCATTAAACAGCTCATCACAAAATTAATTCCTTACTCACTGAGTCACAGACATTACCCAAGTACATTCACTTCCTATAGTGGTGTTTCATTTCTGAAAAAACCTCAAAAGTTTACATAGCACACAAAAAGCATCACAGATCAGACCCTGCATAAAAGAGCAGAGAAAATAGTGGGGGAAACATCTTAGCAAATATTTTTGCTATTTCTGACTCATATTTCAATCCAGTATGTTCAGATCTTTTGTTAGCTTTTCACAAGTACTCATATATATCAAACTTTGCTCCCATTAATGTTAATAGAAAGCAAATGTGTGACTTGTGGTTGAGATTCATTTAAACAAGGAACAAAATTAGTTTATGCAGAAACTAATTTTATTTCATAATTAACTGAAATTCTTTCAGGTAGAAGCAGAAGTAGCTGATAAAGGTTAAGTCATTCAATCAGAGAACAGAAATAATACTATGTGACTTAGGTAGCCGATCATATAGCATGACTAGCAATCTCAAAACACTCCTAGCAAAGAGTTCATGAGCAATTACTCAGTAAAATGTATTTTCACACATGATTAAAGAAATAACTGTGAATAATGAACAGATTATTCCAGATCAAAGCCTGATTATTATTGATCTGTGAACAGAAAAAAAAAAAAAAGGACTGAATTAACAAGATAAATAAGTCATTTTAAATTGTTGTAGAGCCCCCATCACTGTAGTATCTGGACACTCTTTATATGATTTTGGCCCCAATCCAGCAAGATACCCAAGCTTGTGCTTAAAATTATGCATGTGCCTAAGTACCTTGCTAAATCATAGCCTTATTGTATACCATGAAACAATAAATGATGCTACCTCCTAACAGGTATACTTGGGGTCTGTCAACTTCAGTGTCCCTGCTGATCAGTGGCCTAGAAAGATGTGGCTTCTAAAGGAGTCAGGTTAATCAGAATTTTTTACATGAAGATCAGGACATGGAAATTCATTTTTGTATTGAATACATAGTCAATGTAGGGTATGGAGCACTGGCATTGTGTACCAGCTGCAGCTTATGGGTAGCTTTTCTGGTCAACTCCAGGTTTAGCAGGTTAAACTGGCATATCTTGACATGGCTGACATGAATGGGAAAAGTTTAACATCTGCTATTCAACAGTGCGATCATGGAATTCCTAATCTGGGTAGAAAAAAACCCTTTTTGCATTTTTTGATAATAATCATGATTCCGCACAAAATTAAGAGAGGAGGTGAGTGTTTGGACCAGCTGAAAGCAGCTAGCCACCCTTTGGGACATATGCTACCACTGATCCAGAGCCAGACTTCTTATTATAGATAATAGGAATTGTACATGTAAAATGATGGCAGAATAGTATTGGTTTCTTTTTGTAGCAAGGGGCTAGAATTATCTTCTAATAAAAAGAGGGGCTAATAAAATAGAACAAATGTGAAAACAAGAAAAATGCAATCTCAACTTTCACAACATGACCTGTCCCCAAATATAACCATTCCAGACTTCCCTCTTTGGATCACAACAATGAATGTTTTCATAGATTCCAAGGCCAGAAGGATCTAGTCTGACCTCCTGCATAACACAAGCAATAGAACATTCCCCCAAAAAATTCTGAGCGCACATCATTTAGAAAAGCATCCCCATTTTGATTTTAAAATTGTCAGTGATGGAGACTCCACAATGACCCTTGGTCCATTGTTCCAATGGTTAATTACTCTGATTCAAAAATTTACACCTTCTTTCCAGTCTGAGTTTGTCTAGCTTCAACTTCCAGCCATTGGATATTGTTATACCTTTCTCTCAGGGCTGGCCTTACCATGAGGCGAACTGAGGCAGCTGCCTCAGGTGCCAAAATGTGATGGTGGGAGTGGTGGGCGCCAGTAGGACCCAGAGTGTAGAAAATTGTGTTTGCTGCTGGTGCATATGTATTCTCTCTGCTCTAGATGCTCAGAGATGGTGGAGTGCTGTGCTAGAGGAAGGAGGGCACAAGAGACATAACAGGCAGGCAGGAAAAAGGGTGAGAGGGAATAACAGAAAGCAACAGGAGCTGCAGGGAGAGAGAGGAGGAGGAGCCTCTTATATACCTCTCTAGCACCCCCAGGAGCCTGGACTGATTAACACCAGCTTCTCAGGGAGCTTCCTGTTTCCTGCTGCTTCCCTGAACCCAACTGAGGAGAACAGGCAGTCAACTGAAGTAGTAGGAGCCAATTAGGCTCTTAAGATGCTGATATCTTCCCTCACTCAGGCCCTGCTACCAGCTTACTTATTTGTCCCCTTTAATTGAGTATTGAGAGCCACTATAGCTGGCACAGAACAGCAGTCATGAGTGAAAGAAGAAAACGCCCCTCTTGGGCAACATTCAGAAAAAGAAAGAAAGCAAAGGAAGCAGGAAGGAGCTCTCCTGAGATACATAGACACAAATGTTCACGGTGAGCCTTCCGGCCCAGTGAGGATGTGAGTGGTGAGGAGATGCCTGATCTTCCTGTTAGTCAGAGTGCAGGTGACCTGACAGCTACTGCAGAATTCATATCTCCATCTCAAATGGATGTAATCATGCACATTCCTGAAGAAAAGTGTAGATCAGAGAAGAGTGTGGTGGAGGAGCAAGAAACAGTTGCTGCTGAGTTTAGTTCCTTAAGTCTAGATGATCCAGGACTGTGGACCCACTGGAGCAGTAGCCTGAGAGACTTCCTTGTACTGCATGGGCCACAGCAAGTGAAAAACTTCATGTTACCCACAGACAATGAAAATAGAAGTTTCCATCCAATACATTACTGGTGTGAAATCCCAAATGGTGACAAAGTGGACAGGCCATGGCTTATGTACTCAAAAACCCAGAATGCTGCAAACTGTTTTTGTTGCAAACATTTCCAGTCTAATGTTCCAGCCACATTCTATGGGAACAAAGGACTGGAAAAATCTGGCATGCCATGAGAAGGCAGCAAATCACCAGAGAGCATTCCATGGGTGGAAAGAGCTTGAGAAGAGACTAAGATTAAAGGCCACCATAGATGATCAGCATCAAGAGAAGACTGCATCAGAGTCTCTTTACTGGCAAAATGTTCTGAAAAGGCTCATTGCCATTGTAAGAATGCTTGCTACCCAAAACCTAGCACTGTGTGGCACTTCAGATCAGCTGTATGTGCCAAACATAAAATTTTTGGAGCTGATGGCTGAGTTTGATGCTGTACTCCAGGAGCATCTAAGAAGAGTCATCTAAGAAATGTACACACACCACTACCTTGGAAAAACAATTCAAAATGAGATCATACAGTTACTGGCAACAAAAGTCAAACAGAAGATTGTGGCAGATCTGAAGTCAGCAAGATATTACTCTGTTATTCTGGACTGCACACCTGACATCAGCCATACGGAACAAATGACTTTAATGGTGTGTTTTGTAACAACAACAGAACCTAGTGAAAATGTCCTTGCAATGGTGACTGTCAGAGAGTATTTTCTAGAATTTATTGACACTGATGATACTACAGGAGCTGGTATGACAATATGCTTCTTAAAAAGCTGGAAGATACGAGAATTGTGATAGCTGACATGAGAGGTCACGGCTACGATAATGGTGCCAACATGAGAGGAAAGAACAGAGGAGTGCAGACACGGATCTGAGAGTTAAACCCTCAAGCTTTTTTTGTCTCATGCAGTTCTTATACATTGAACTTGGTAGTCAGTGATGCAGCATCAGCTTCTAGTGAGACTGCTGAATTTTTTAATGTAATTCAAAGCATCTATGTATTCTTCTCTGCATCAACTCATCGAAGGCAAAATTTGAAGCAACATCTGGGAACATCCTCTCTGACACTGAAACCACTGAGTGCCACGCGATGGGAAAGTCGAGTGGAGGCAATAAAGCCTATCAAACACCAAATTAGGAAGATAGATGATGCCATAGTTGCCATTATGGAGGATAATGCTATGACAGGAATTGTTCATGGGAGAACAGTGGCAGAGGGAAATGGAATCACCAGAAACATACATAACTTCAAATTTCTGTGTGGCTTAGTGTTGTGTTTGAAATAAATGTTGTAAGCAAGAGACTTCAAGGTGTTGACCTTGATATATCTGGAGCAATGGAACAACTGGACAAAGCGAAGTCATACCTACAGTCTTACCGGTCAGATGAGGGATTTCAAAACGTTCTGAAGAGTACACAGAAGTTGGCAGAAGAACTTCACACTGAAGCTATTTTCCCACCCATTCAAAAATACAAGAGTCACCGAAGAAGAAGACATTTTGATTACGAGGCATGGGATAATCCCATAGGAGACCCCAAACAACAATTCAAAATTGAATTCTTTAACCAGGTGCTAGATTGTGCAATACAGTCAGTTGAACGTTTCATGCAGCTCAAGGAACACAGCAGTATATTTGGGATGTTGTATGATATTCCAAAACTCCTCACTATACCCGAAGAAGACCTACACCAGCAATGCAGGGCACTAGAGACAGTGTTGACACAGGATGACATGCGCAATATTGATGCGAGTGATTTAGGTCAGAGGTAGGCAACCTATGGCACACGTGCTAAAGGCGTGGGCACGCGAGCTGATTTTCAGTGGCACTCACACTGCCTGGGTCCTGGCCACCGGTCCAGGGGGCTCTGCATTTTAATTTAATTTTAAATGAAGCTTCTTAAACATTTTAAAAATCTGATTTACTTTACATACAACAATAGTTTAGTTATATATTATAGACTTATAGAAAGAGACCTTCTAAAAACATTAAAATGTATTACTGGCACGCGAAACCTTAAATTAGAGTGAATAAATGAAGACTTGGCACACCACTTCTGAAAGGTTGCCAACCCCAGATTTAGGTGATAAACTGAAAGCCCTTTCAAGATACTTTACAGCAGGATCAACTCCAAAGGCTGTTCTGGAATATATGTGCACAAATAAGATGACCACCCTCTTTCCAAATGCTTTTGTTACTCTGTGCATACTTCTTACACTTCCTGTAACAGTTGCCAGTGGAGAACACAGCTTCTCCAAGCTGAAGTTAATAAAAACACATCTACGCTCCACAATGACACAGGAGTGGCTGGTCAGCCTTACAACCATCTCAATAGAGCATGAGCTGTCCCAGACTGTGGACCTTCAGGAAGCAGTTCAAATCTTTGCAGCCAAGAAGGCACAGAAAGCACCACTTTGATTATTCAAACAGATAAAAATGCCAGTGTTTGCTATGCAGACAAGAAAAGTTACATTTGCTGTTCAGGCATTTGAAAATTAAGTGTTACTTATAATTTTTGAATAAGGCCTTTTAAGTTGTTAGTTCTCCTTTATTGGGGTAGGTAGCAGAGTAGTACCATAAGAGGAGTGGAACAGGAAGAAGGCAGAATTGAGACCTTTCAAAGTTTTGGCCCAAGCGAGGAGGCATGGGGGCGTCATTTGAGCTTCCCGCCTCAGGTGCCAAAATGTTTTGGGCTGGCCCTGCTTTCTCTGGCACACTGAAGAGCACATTCTGAAATATTTGTTCCCCATGTAGATACTTACAGAATGTAATCAAGTTACCCCTTACCCTTTTCTTTGTTAAGATAAATAGACTGAGCTCTTTGAGTCTATCACTATAAGGCATGTTGTCTAATCCTTTAATCATTCTTGAGGCTCTTCTCTGAACTATCTCCAATTTATCAACATCTTTCTTGAACTGTAGGCACCAGACCTGGATACAGTATTCCAGCAGCAGTTGCAATAGTGCCAAATACAGAGGTAAAATAACTTTTTTACTCCTACTCAAAATTCCCTTGTTTATGCACCTCAGTATCACATTAGCTCTTTTGGCCGCAGCATCACATAGGGAGCTCATCTTCAGCTGATTATCCACCACAACCTCCAAATCTTTTTCAGAGTTTTATACCATTTGCAGGCTAAATTCCAGCTGTACCACTCCTGAGCAAGCAGGAAAGACAGTACTTTAGTATGTGAACTTAAATCAGTTTGCAAACATATTAACAATCTTCAGATATATTTAAAGACAAACTGGAAAATACAAGAAGGAAATCTAACTTTTTTCCTGCACTGCAGATTAGGACTCAAAGTGAAATATCCTCCCTCAGATTCATCCATTTGCCACATCTGAATATCTTTTTCTCACCTACCACTTGATGAACATTTTTGTCCTTCAAGACAGTAGAGATTGAAAGAATATTTAGAGAAACGTGGTATTTTAAAAAATGAGTTAAGTGCTTTTATTTTACAAACAGAACAAATACAAAGCAAACCTATACTGGTTTCAAGTGCATATTTTCTCACATTAAAAATCACCATAGGACCAAGATTTTCAAACCTGTATACCTGTAGTGGGAAACCTAAATCCATACATAGGCACCTATATGTTGTAGCTGTTCTGAGAGGTGGGAACTCTGGGTGCTCAGCATCTCTGCAAATCAGCACCCTGTAGTAGTATTTAGATGCCTAGACACAGGGCCAGACTCTGCCATCCTTTCTCTGAGTAGCAGCCCCCCAATGATTTGGACAATATAAATTTCTGCTCAAACCTTCTTCCCAGGCTTCTAGAACCCAATGCTGTTCAGGTCACACCATCCATCCATCTGCACACTTTCTCATACACAGGAATCTGCTCTCTGGGCAGAAGCCCTCTGGAATCTGCTTCTTGCTTGTTCATTTCCTCTAGCTCAGGCCTTATCTCCAAGAAGATTTTGCAGGGCAGGTGGCTTTTGCCCCGGTCAAGTGTGGGATTTGTTCACCCCCTCATGCCCTGATAATAGGCTGGCCCATACTCTAGTGGGGTTCTGTTGTGTGTGCAATTCTCAGGCACCACACAGAGCAGGAGCTGGTGAATCAGAGCTTTGGGGGCAGGGCATTAAAATTAAATTAAAAAACCAAATACATGTAAAGTTAATATTACGCTGAATGCCCCTCCACCTGGCCATTTGGGGCATTCAGTATCTTATTCCAAAATTACTGGAATGTTCATATTTCAATTAAATGTGCTTCATGGTTTAAACACCAATTTCAGCCAATAATAATGGTGTGTTAAATGTTTTACTGCGAAAGCAAACCACATTTTAAACAGCATTTTAAATGGCTGCTGCACTGATAACAATAGTGGGTTTGTACCAGTGTACTTAAACTGTATGTATTTCACAAAGAAAGCTAAGGTGACAGACACTTTCAGTTAAGAAGAAAACTGTTTAATAATAGAGTGGTTGTCAGTGCAATCCTGGTTATTATTTAGTGAATGTTTATGACCTATTTCTCTCCCCATTAACATACTGAACACAGTCCTATAGAGTTATCAGTACGATACCACAATCCAACAGCAGTCTGAATAATGAGACGGCTATGACAAGGTTTCAAAAGGAAATCACAAAGTGCTGAGTGTCTTTGTATGTTTCATATGCCTGTGATGGCAATTTGTCAGCTATGGAAAGAAGCTTTCATGCATGTCACTTTTAACACTTGGAATAAAATATACTATTAACAGCATTATGCTGACAGTTGCTCAAAAGGGCCATCCGGCATATATCAAGTTAAATTAACATAACTGGACTAGTGTGCATGCCAGTTCCCTCAAGCACAATACATGATCCCCAAGGACAACACAAGGTTTCTCTGATCCATCAGGCACTAGCTCTGAAAATTGCGTCAGGCAAATTAAAAGCTAAAAACACTATGAACAGGGACTCCTGGCCACGCTAACTATGCTGACATTCTATATTCTGCAAATGAGTGTTCTGCTCCAGGGAAGAAACTGTTTAAGAGAAGCAACAATGCTAATTTATTTATTTATTTATTTTACTTTAATTGTTAAAGTTGACATTCCAATGAAAATTTGAAAACCAACAGACAGCCAACAGTGAGTCACTGAATTAAAAATACACATTAACTACTGTCTTGCTCTGCCATCATGTGGCAAACCTGGGAAAATGCATTAGGAAAAGCTGCTCAGAAATTAGAACGGCACAAAGAAAATGTTAGAGAGAGACAAGGTGGGTCCTATAAAAGATAATACCTCATCCACCTTGTCTTTCTAATATCCTGGAACTGACACAGCTACAACTACACTGTGTATAGAGAAAATGTTGTAAGACATAGCAAAAAAGAAGCCATTTAACTTTGCTACACAATGATCCATAAATATTTGCATTATGAAAGCTGAGGGGTATATTTGTTGGTGATCTGCCTACTAGTTCATGATCATTTAAACATACTAATATGTGTTAATATATAATACAACTAACAACCTTCATGGTGGGTCATCCTGCCATTGCTTTCCATGGTTTCTACTTCCTCCTGGATAGAAGCCAGACCCAAAAAGAATAGGCTGCTAATAGCAAGCTTCCTCTTACTTATGGGAACATCCGACAGAATTTAATAGGGGGTTAATTATGGCAGAAATGTAATAGAGTTCTATACATTAAAGACTTGTCATGGAAAACATCTTTCTGATAGATTTTTGAACCCTCCTATATTCTTCCCTAACAGGAAGAGAATTTCTATTTAATTCTATGGAGCAACTCCAGAAAGTGAACCTGACAGGTATATAGGTTAAATGGTGAAAAGTAAATTTTATATATTAAATATAGAAAGCAAAGTTCTATAAAAACATATTATAATCAACTTAGCTGCCTAAGGTATAGAGCAACAGAGTTGAGCTACAAGAGAAAGGATTGCTAATTAGGAGATAATGGCTCAAAAATATAATCAAGATTCCTGGACTTTGAGGAGGAGGGTGGTGTATTGTAATGTAGATGATGTACCCCTTCACCAGGAATTGGAGTATCAAATACACCGGACTGTAGCCTTCTGCTGTCACACAGTAATATTAGCTGCAGTTGATTGCCCACCTTCAGCAGTTCAGGGATGTTTAGTCTACATCTCCTCATGAGGAGATGTGAAATTTCACAGATTTCTTTCTCTAATAAAACAGGGCCCAGCCTGCAAATGCTTCACCTGCAGAATGCTCACCGACTACAGTGGCAGTTCTGTGAGTGCTCTGATTGCTGAATTGGGCTCTTACAGGACATACATTCAGCATAATCAGGATTTTTTTTTTTTAAGAACAATTCAAAAAAAACAATGCAATATATAATTATGGAGAAAAGGATGTGTGGCATGTAGTCTGCAGGGTTTTCTTAACAGTCTAGATATCACAAAACACAAGTAATAGCAGTTCTTTTTGTATTAACCCAATAATAATGTCTATTCATCTTTTACTTTTTAACATGTGTAGTAAAACTGAAAGACAAAACCCATGTCCCACTGTCTCCCCAGTGTAGAGCTCCTCCTAGCAAAAAAACATTACTTACTTTTCATAACTGTTGTTATATCCATCATGCTGTAGGTGTGCACAGGCCTTGTGCACCAGTGCTGGAGACTTTTCCCTAGCAGTACCTGTAGGGATGGTAGCACCCATCACCGAGCTTCATGTGCTGCAAAGTGAGGGTATGAAGGGCGGAGTTGTTCCACCCCAGGTTCCTTTGCACTGGAATCTGATGGTAGAATCCGATGCACTGGGGGAATCAGGAGTGGGTCGTGTAGTGGACATATGCAACACATCTCAAAGAACAACAGTTACAAAGGTAAGTAACAGTTTGTCAGGAATCGGGGCCTGCACCAGAGCCAGGCTCTGGGCAACCTAATGAATGCAGCTGGCCTGTAGTTGGCTGCCTGATTAGCTACATGGCCTGATTGATTGGAAGAGTCAGCAGACTGGCTTTTAAGCTCAGCAAGAGCAGTAGTCCAGTAGCTGCTCAACCATTCATTCATGGCTATGATAGCTCCTACACCCGCTTGTTCCTAGCCTTATTCTGCCTCACTCCAAGTAACCCAGCTCTGATTCTTGATGTCTGACTCCTGTTCCAACCACTAGCTTTGGCCACCCACATCCCAGTCACTGATATGTTTTTTTCATCTTCAAGTGCTTGCACATATCCATTACAGTATATAGGTGGCTTTCAAGCTGTTATCCTAGGTGGTATGGCTCAAAGTCTTATTAGAAGTGACACTGCTTTGCCTACATTTGCATCCTTTCTTGACTGAGGCAATAGTGAGTAATGTCTGGCAAAAGTATGGCTTGAGGATCACGCTGCTGCCCTACATATATCTATAACTGGGACATGTGCTACGAATGCTGCCAAGTGAGCTCTGGCCAAATGCATTGTAAACTTGTTGGGAGGTGATATACCTTTGGTTGCGTAACACAATTATAAATATAATACGATAATTCATTGCAAAAATCTTTGAGAATTGATTGGATAATCTCTCATGCATTCTGCATCCATAACAAAAAGTTGGGCCAAACCTCAACAGGGCTTAGTCCGATCCAAGTAAAGACTAACACTCAACGAACCTCTAGGGTGTAGAGTCTCCACTCATCCCTATGTGAGTGTGGTTTTGAGAAGAACATTGGCAAATGGGAGTCAGAAACCACTTTCCAAAGGAACCAGAGATATGATCCTAGCTGCAACTTGTCCTTGAAGAAGAACTGTGTATAGTGGGTCAGTGGCCAATGCATTCTGTTTACATACCCTCCTGGCAGACATAATGACTACCAAGAAGGCAACCTTCACTGACAGATGCACAGTAGCTGAAAGGGAGGGTCCATAAGTGCAGACAAACCAAGTTCAGGTCCTAGAAAGGTGTTGGTTCTCTGATGGGCAGAAACAATCTAGACCCTTCAGGAATCTGTTTGTGAGAGGGTGAGTGAAAATAGTCCTACTATCTCTGTGAGGTTGAAAAGACAAGATGGCCACTAGATGTATCCTGATGGAGCTAATTGCTAAACCTGATTCCTTGAGGTTCAAGAGATAGTCCAGCACCATTTGAATTTTAGTCTGCATCAGTGAGACGTTATGGAGGTAGACCAGATGCAGCAATGTTTCCACTTACTGAGGTAAGTAGCCCTTGTGGAAGTTTTCTGCTGTTAAGGACACATTGTGGACTGCCTCTGACCCTCTTCTGCATTCAACCACAAGAAAAAACACAAGAAAAGCCATGAGATAGAGTAATACCTGGCCATGGTTCTGTGTCAGCATGGCTCTAAATACTGGTTGCAGCAGGGGTTCTACAGTGGATAGACCGTAGAGGTCTGAATATCATGTCTGTCTTGGCCAAGCTGGGCCAAGAATCATCCTACCATGTTCTTGCTTGAGCTTGACAAATGATCCTGGGAATCAGGGGTATTGGTGGGTATGCATGTAGGAGCTCTTATTCCACAGAAACGGGAAGTTGTCTGATATTGATCCCAGTCTATGACCAACTCTGGAACAAAAGTGGGCATACTTGCTATTCTGACAAGTTGCAGACAGGTCCACAAACATTCGTCCTGAGTGAGAAGCTTTGAGAGTGACAGAGTTCCAAAAACAGAAGTTCACGTTCCACAGCTAGACTGCCTCCTGGCAGAGGCTGTCCAGTCTGGATCCTCCCTGTTCATTTGCATAAAAGGCTGCTGTTGGCAATAAACACCTGAACTGACTTCTTGAATGTGAGGGAGGAAGTGCTAACGAAAACTGTACATAATTCAAAGACATTGATGTGTAACCTGGCCTCATGTGCAACCCATAAACCTTGAGCCTGAAGATTGCCCAGATGCATTCCCCATCCCACAGCTGCTGCATCCATTACCAAAGTCATAGTAGGGATGGGTGGAGAGAAAGGGACCTCCTGCGCAGGTTGTCTTGCTACCAGGGCTGAGGGAGTGTGTGACTGGAGTGCTCCAGTGCCGATGGTCTTGACCGCTGTAGTGATGCCAGACAAGGGTGTAATGGGTCCCCTGGGATGCTACCTGGAACTGAAGTACAACTCTGAGCCCTCTGACCCACCAACCTGGGCTCCCTCTAACACTGTGCTGCTGTGACAAGTTACAAAGCCCTCCAAGCTTGTACTTCCACCAGCAGTCATGCAGGTAGGGACACACACAGCTGCAGTTACATGCAGGCTCTCTAACCACCAGCCTAGGACCCCAGAACAGTACCATTCTGCCCTGCTCAAATCTGGCCAGTATATGGGTTTAACACCTGGTCTGCCTCTCCCTCAATGTGAAGAGGACCATGCACACTTGTAGAAACCAAGCTGAGATTTTCCCCAGACACCTTAGTCAAATGCACACTGGTTTGGATTAAAACATAAAATAGGTTTATTAACTATAAAAGGATAGATTAAGTGGTTATATGTGATAGCAAACAGATCAAAGCAGATTACCTAGTAAATAAACAAAACACGCAAGCTATGTTAAATATACTTCATAGATCAGATATGAATAGCAAATCCTCACCCTACAAGCAGTCTGCAGATTCTTAAGGGGCACGCTGCACTAGCTTACAGCTTGGAATCCCCCAGGTGTTCCATTCACAGGCTAAAAATCCCTTTAGCCTGTGTCCAGCACTTCCCCCAGTTCAGTCTTTGTTCCTCAGATGTTTCCAGGAGTCTCTTTGGGTGGGGAGTCAGTGAAGAACCATCATGATGTCACTCCCCTGCCTTAAATAGCTTTTGCATATGGCAGGAACCCTTTGTTTCAAAGTTTGGTTCCCACGCCAGTCAGTGGAAAAACACTGATATGTTGGAGTCCAGCACCAAGTGACCCGGTCACATGTCCCTGTAGTGTCGCAGCAGCCATAACGCGGAGGCTGTCTGTAGCATTGTCAGGAAGGTTCCCCTGTGGGAGATGAGCTTCTTCTAAGGCCTATTGTTTTCTCCTAATGGCTCATTAACCTGAATGGGACCTTCCCAGTCAGCCATCTAGACTGAGAGTCTTTTGCCTAGTGAGCATTCCCCAGGTGTAAACACATTTATAATACAGATACATAGTCAATATTCCTAACTTCAGATACAAAAATGCATACAATGGGATATTCATGTTCACTAAATCATAACCTTTTCAATATCTCACATCTCACCTATCTTGCATACAATACATCATAATTATGCCATAAACATATCATAATAATCTCTATGAAGAATATGGGGTGCAGTGTCACAGAGGGTTCCCCAGCTTGAATCAGAGGGGAGGGCTTGAAGCAAGCACAGTAAATCTCTGGCCACAGCATAGGCCTCCAGAGTGGTCGGGACAGAGATAGGCTGTTGACCTGGAGGAATCAAGGACTGGCCTGTCACAGCCAATGAGGTAGCTGATCTCAGTGGTCCCTGAGAGCGTACCAGTCAGTACCAGGGAGCAGGGAGCTGAAGGATGCATTCTATCATCAGTACCAAACCGACCTCCTCTGAGGAGTCCTGGGCTCTAGACTTCAAGGAACCAGATACCAACTTTTTTCTTGTGTGTCTGAGGTCAGGACTGTTCAGTCCTTGAAGAACCTGGACCTTGAAGAACACAGACCTAGTGATAGGGATCTCCTCCACTCTGCTGGTAATGCTGGGAGAGCACTTCAACAAGGGGCTGCTTAACAGCTTCCCTTTTATGAGTGACAGGGTTTCAACACTGGTTTCTAGGCTGCCTCCATGAGGATGTACTGGACATGCTCCTCCCTCAGTTTCTTTGCCCTGGCCTTAAAACCATGGCAACTGGAGCACCTGTCTCTAATGTGACCCTCACCCATGCACTTGAGACAGCACAAATGAGGGTCACTGATGAACATAAGCTTTCTGCAGCTCACGCATGACTTAAACCCTGGAGACCTTGGCATAGGCCTTCCCCATACTGGGTGGGGCCCAGAGGCTCTGCTAAGCAAAGCTTTAGCCAGAAAGCTAAAATAATCCAAATAAACTAGTAAAACAAATTTAATAAGATGAGAAATAAAACAAAACTTTTAAGAGTCCAGGATGAAAAGAGTACCACTAGGCAAATAATTCACGAAAAACACTCAGGCTCTGACCAGCAACCACGGAAAGTGAGAAGGAACGAAGGGAGGGGCAGGGCAACTCCGCCCTTTATACCCTCGCTTCTCAACATGAGAAGCTTGATGTTGGGCAAGGCCACCCCTATGGGTACTGCTAGGGAAACTCTCCCACACCGGTGCACAAGGCATGTGTGCACACACCTACAGTGTAAGTGACATATGCAAGCACTCAAAGAAGATTCCATTTTCAGATGGAAATATTCATTAGCAGCCCAGTTAATTAAACAGGCAGGCTTTCTGCAATGTAGGTCAAACAGAAAGTGGTTGAGTTTTCAAGAGCAAGGTACCTTGACGAAAGTAAATTCACTCCTATTCATTCATAACTGACTTGACTCTTGTTTGTCTGCATCTACCGCCAGAATTGAGGTGATGTAATTAAGGCAGTCTAAAAAAATGTGTTCCACATATAGAGCCTGACTAATGGCTTTCAAGAGCAGAATGATTCATTTTTCTCTAGCTAATTGTGGCTAATAATGAATACACTAATTAAATGTGGCACTTCTCTGACTCCTTGGAAAACATATTTAAGCGCAGTAGACTTCAAGAACTCCTGAAATCTGCACAAAACTCTCACTGCATATTCACACCGATCTGCTTTTGAACTAGTTTCTACTCTTTTGGTTAAAAGACAAGATATCTTGGCCCAGGTCATTCTGTTATACCAATAGAATAAAAACCAGCAGGATCTTATTAAGAGGGATAAGGGAAAGATGCCACATTTATTGTAAATATAATGATAAAGCAAAAGATAAAAGTAAACAACTTTGACTACTTATTCCTATCACTACTTATTCCTTATACACACACACACACACACATATATATATTCATTCACACAATCATTCATTGAAGTTCTGTATAGGTGTTATAGTTACCAGCCTAGAAGTTGCTCACGCCAAGTTACTGGCCAGGTATCTTGGTCATGAGAATGGAGCCAAGTCCGTGTCAGGTGCACCTGATGCTCCTGGAGGCTGGCAGCAGAACCAGAGACTCAAAGTCATCAGTCTTGAGAGTCCATTCTTATAGGATTTAATTCCTATGTTAGTCTATGGGAGCTGTTTCATTCTGCTGTTGCTGACTCAATCAGCAAATGGCACATTCCTGGACACATTCCTGGGGGCTCCAAACTGTCCAAAGTTTGTGTTTCTCATCCTTTCAGGTGATGGGGTGAATACCAGTTTACCCTCTGGGGGTTGTCTGGTCATCCACTTGACACATTCTTCGGCCGATGGATACTCCCTTTCTAGGCTGGCACCTCCCTAACCATTCATGTACATCAAGCATTCATCAATATACATTCCATATCTTAACCATATTTTAATTTACTGTCTCCACCACTTTCAGGGTGTGTGCTAATTCATTTGAGACTCCCTGCCCTTTAATCACAGAGGGTGGGGGTCGGCTTATAGTGTTTGTTTACATTGTATCAATTACTTCAAGAACAAAGTCAATTAACATGTTTGTAAGTTTTACATAGTAATAAAGTCTCTTTCACAGGATAGATATAATCAGTGGTTTCTACAGACAGGAGCTTACAAGTTTTAACAGAAGACCCAAGAGATTTTTGTATTTGGTGAAACTGTTGGATTTTAAAGTGTGGGGGACAAATTATGAGGGGGTCACTGTCACTTGGGGGAATCACTGTTAGTACCTTCTTTAATATCCCTACAATTCCCTGTGAGGAACTCCAAGAAGGCAGCACACCCCTGGCATCAGTCTCTTCTCTACAATCTGCAGAGAGCTTTCTGTGGGTTTAGAGGTTCACAGTATCAGGGCCCTTTGGCGTATCCCCCTTCAGCACTATAGAACCTTCCACTGAGGGGAATTCCAGGAGTAGCAGCTAAGGAGAGGGAATCTCTAGCAGAGGTGCCAGGGAGTAGGAAAGGGTACCTCTGTACAGAGCTTCCACACACAATCTCAGGGGAGCTGTGGGTTCCAGGGGCCTGAAACCTCTTGCTATTTGCCTATTGTGGAAATCTCCCCACTTCCCAGGGAAGAACTGGTAGCAAACTCATATGGAGGAAATCCCCTTGGACTTCCTTTCGCCTGTGCAGATTTTTACTCCAAAGGGGGACAACTTGGCTAGGATATTTAATTTCACCCTCTTAAATCCATGCAGTTTTGAACAGGTAAAGTCTCAACAACATTTCTAATGTGGCAAAAGCAGCACAAAGATGCCACTGTCTAGGAGGAAAATAGTAATCAATGGAGGGCTGGCCAAGTCTTTTAGTCTGTATTTTCTCTGTACATTGAAGACACCACTCACCACAGGAATGATTATATCTTTAAAGATGAGCCAGGAAGGAAGCTGGAGGTTTTCCACACAAAATGTCAATGTCGTGTATTGGGCATAAAGTGGAATGACTTCATCTGTAATGCAGATGTTTATGGTCACTCGGGTCTACAGACTCCTGGAGCCATTGTCCACAAGTGGCGTCTTACACTTTTTGGACATATTGCAAGGATGCCACAAGATGTTCCAGCGCTGTTCTCCAGGTGGCTTGTAACATCCGAGGGGTGGAGGAGACCCAGAGGAAGAACCCCTATTACACGGGTTCATCAGGTCTGTTCCGACGTTGGACTCTCAGGCTGTCAAGCCTTTGCAGTTGCACAGGAATGGACCAAATGGTGAACGATCGCTATGGCCGACTAGCTGGCTAAGCATTGAAGAAGAAGGAGGAAGGAAGTGAAGTGAAAATCTGTCCCCAAACTTAGTGATACAAGATCTAAAGTATAAGTGGAACTGCAAATCAGACCACAGTTACCTTCATTTTAATTGCAGCACCATAGAGAAAGAATCAGTGGCTATTTTGTCAATGCATCATGCTGTATCTCTTTTTAACTGTCCTAGAGATGGTTATTGCAACCCGGGTCCCAGGGGGACCACACTGTGGTTGCTTAATCAGGGCAAACTGCAAAGAATGGGCAGACGATCTCCAAAACTGACGGTTATTCTGATACTCAGATTTACCAAGCCAGCAACAAAACAGCTTCTACAACACCTTACTGATTACCCAGAAGCCAAAACACAGTTCCCTTAAAGCAACCCAGCCTTGGGCTTCCTCCCAGACAGCCAAGTTAAATATGATGATGCTTATTGAAAAATCTTGTTCATCATTTACCAATCCCAAAGTATCAGACACATTACCTTCCAGGTCAATGAATATTTCAGATCTTTCCCAAATAAACGCTTACAGCCAATTTTTATTACCTAAACTAAAACGTATTAAAAAAGAGAAGAGAGTATTGGTTAAAAGATCATTATACATACAGACATGGAACAGAGTCCTTAGGTCAGTTTCACAGTAGAGATGGTGAGCTTTAGAATTGCAAAGAGTCCTTTTCAGAATCAGTTCATCAGGTTGTTGTCCAATGCCCAAAAATTCAATATTAGGGCGTTCCAGATGGGACTGGAGATCTGTCTTACAACTCAACTTCCCCTGAATAACGTTTAAGCAGATCTGAGATGAAAGGATCAGTTCCCAAGAGTTTTTATAGAGATTTTTGCAGTCTTTTGACAGCACCAGTCCTTGGGTGAACATAGGCTTTTGTAGTAACCTATTTTCTAAGCATCACTGGTAATTAGCTACATAGATTAACATAAGGCAATTGCCTATCTCACACCATTTAACAGGTGATTTACCACAAACACCAAAGAAAAATTAAGATAGTGATATTAGTACATTTAAATGTTAAGATCTTCTTTTGATCTCTGAATTAACAGAATACAGCATAGACAGGAACTGTTTGGTTACATAGTTAACCTCTAACAATATATATGTAAACACAAAAATTATCTGATATGTCTCTAAAGATTCAATCAGGGTCAATTATCCGGCAAGTTGCTAAATTTTTTTTAGCCCAGTGTCACAGTTATACTCTCATTTATTTATAATTTAATAATGGGGAAGAATCAGGCAATCACCTTGCTAGCATAGTAAGAAAGAAGCAATTCAATACACTATTCCTGCCTACATGTTACATGCAAAGGTAAATACAGATGTATGAAGATAGTCCTGAAGATGTTTGATAATGCTCTTTTTGCATTTTCGGTAATGTGTTAGTATTAATGTTATCACTTGGCAGCTCACCTCATTTTCATTATGGTGTTGGATCCCTTTAACTAGATCTATTACAAATTAGTTCCACAAAATGAGTACTGTGGCCCCACCCACTTCAATGGAAACACTGGCACAAGGAGAGCACTGCTGTAAAAGAACAGTGGCATCCACTGCTTAGTTAGGAAAGCCATTAATAGGCCTGATATTCCCATTGGGCCCATGTTATCCACCTGAAAAGCTAAAAGTTTGAACATCTCATCTTTTATTTCCCTAAATAATACTAAACATTTATATGAAAACCAATGCAATGAAAGAAAAAGTTGCATTTTATCAACCATGAATGAACTCAAATAAGCAAAGAAATTCTGGGGAATGCTGGTGAGTTGCTAAGTGATCCCATATACCCAGAGGTTTGTTAAAAACATATGACATCAAGAGAGAGAAGGAAAGGAGCTGATTAAGTCCTCAACAAAGAGATAAGATGTTTCAGTAAATTATGGAATGTAGCAGTAATTTATGTGGTAGGATTTACTGAATGAAATGCAGTCCAGTAAATCCTTTATCAGAAGTGATTAAATGTAAGCCACTCATTGTCACCTGAAGCACAGTGAATCATATGAATTTAATAATGATATATTGGAGGGGGAGCCTTTTAATGTACAACAGGACATTTCTAATAATTATTAACCAATTTGTCTATGTTCAGTTTTACAGGATTTTAGGATTCGGTGCATTCAGAAGTGTTGGTGTGTTTTTTGTGCGTGAAAGATTCCTATTCCTGATCTTTTCCTCCCTACCCCACTTTCTACCCATATCACTAAAAGTCTAGTATGCAGGTCCTCACCACATCCCCGGTTAGTTACTGTAAACTACTTCTCTCTGGCTTTCCCATCACACATATCTTCCACCATTTAGCTGCTGAGATCATCACCCTTGTCTGTTACGTTGCCCCTGCTATCCACTCTTCTGAGTCCATCCACTTGTTCTCCCTTTTCCATCACAAGATTTCTGTCCTCACTCTGTTTCTCCCTGTGCATCTGTTTTGTTTTTCTTATCCTATTGCTCCCGCTGGTCTGTCTTCACCTGCCACCTGCCCTACAACTTTCACATATTCTTCTATGTTCCCCATCACACATGAAAGACCCGCATTCACAAAGCTATCTCCTCCATATCTATTCTCAAGACCCACTTCTTCCATGATGGCTATGAGAAGTTGGCCAACCTAAGAACAGATTTTTGGAGATTGTCAATGGGTATTTATGTCAGAAAACAAAGTAACCCCACTAGATATAAACCTTTCACATATTTTGACTGTAAAACTCTTCCCCGCCCTTCATGGGTTGTTTGCTTTCTTAAACTAAACTCCCTCAGGCAGTAAATAAGTCTTCCTGTGTATATACAAAGCACTTAGATCATTATGGGTATTGTTGGAATATAAATAATAGGACCCAGATTGTGGTAACTATTTCATGTTGAGAAAGGTTGGACGAGAATTGTTATGGACCTTGGCAACTACTTTCTATGGATCAGATGGGAGTTAGCTCAGATTTAAACAATAGGCACGCCCACCCCCACATTACATGGCCAGTCGAGCCACATGTTACCCCTGTGCTGAATTTTCCAACGTATCTTAATTCACAACTGGACCTGAAGAAAGTATCTAACACACAACAGTATCACACCTTAACAATAAAGCAGAAACTCATAACTGAAACAACAATAAAACAGGGCTACACTTCTGTCAAGTTTATTATAGCCCCACTCCTTCTGGCAAAAACCAAAAGAAATTATCATTGTTATTTTTCCCAGATAACCAAAGAAGAAGCAGACTGAATGAAAACTCTATTTAAATCCACAACTAACAATTATATTGAGATAAAAGGTTAAACACAGCACTCAAGATAAATTGTTTGTTTAAAGAATCAACTTTCAGCACAAGAAAATAAGAAGACAAAAAACAAAAAGGAGACAATATATAAGATAACTAAAGTCAATGTGAAGAAAGCTGGTACAAACGAGTTATAATTCTTTCACAATTGCTTGTGTACATTGGTCAGCTGTAGTCAGCAGGCCTGGATTGCTCAAGAATTAAGGGCCACATCCATGGAAGTATTTATGTTCCAAACTTC
Source organism: Trachemys scripta elegans (assembly GCF_013100865.1). Taxonomy (NCBI): domain Eukaryota; kingdom Metazoa; phylum Chordata; order Testudines; family Emydidae; genus Trachemys; species Trachemys scripta. The sequence goes on from NC_048303.1 coordinate 78,501,454, forward strand.
CACTGAGATCAATGGAAGTTAGGAGCCTAAATAAATACTTTTGTGGATCTGGGCCTTAGCAAAGAAACGTAGAATCTCTTACCTTGAGGTGAGAGTTCAAATTCAGCCTTGGCTATTAGTAACAAAGTTTTACCTTAGGTTGTTATAACAGTGGGTTTTGTGGTGCCCTATATAAAGAGAAGTGTCCAGGAGTATCCAGGTGCATCTCACATTTGTGACTGCGCTCCTCTCCCATACTCACAACAGACTCTAGTCACCTCATAAAATGCTTGCAACTCACCCAGTTGTGCTAAAACTTTTCTTTCTCTGTTCACCCATCCACAACACCAATAGCTAAAGACTGACAGAAAGGGTAGCAGCAGGGATGCAAATTCAAAAACTTGAATCAAGACCAGACATAAGGAGAAACTACCTTCAGTTTGGGTAAAAAGAGAAACTGATGAGAAAGAGCTATTAGTTGCACAAGGTAGGATTCAGGTGTGTGCACAGGGCTGTATGGAGCCCCACAAGTGGCACCGAAATAAGTTCAACACAGTTACCTTCTGGTGGACAATTTATGTGAAATGGGTTGATGGATCCAGTGCACTTCTTAGTGGACAGTTGTCCACTCTCTCTATCAATTTGCCAAAGGCTGAATGAATCTAGAAAAAGGAATTCCCTTTTCACCTCTAGAAGCAGTTTCTCTAGAGGCACACTGGGGCGGGGGAGGGGGGTGATATAGCAAAAATTCTACTGTTCATGCAGTACATGTTCTCCAGCTAAGATAACTTTACTCTGCCAATGCTGACAATCTAGCTTCTTACACAAGCACTGAATTCATTTAAAGCATTTAAGGAAAATGTGTGTTTTTCTTGGTTTCAGAAATAGATAACCCTGAAAACATGAACCAGTTCTAAGCAGGAATTTTCAGGTTTGCAATAATAGCTGTGGGAGGTGTGAACTTCCACATCATCTCAATGATAATTCAGATGCCTAATGATGGTTATCTAAATGTCAACATTTGTAACTATTTCTCTGATGACTGAAGCAATTAAGAAAGATGATCATATGAATCTTCTGAGTGTGAAATTGCATTTTGATGCCATGAATTGGGTGATGCCTGGCAGAGTTGTCCCACTAATCTGGTCCATGGAGGCAGCAGACTAAAGGAGAGGAGGAGAACCCAGAGAGCAACCAAATGCCATGAACCCGGCAGGGCACTTGGTACCAATGGGAACTAAATCAAAAGAGCCCTGCAGCGCTTAGGAGGGTATCTGAGCCCCATCAACAGGGAGCTGCGCCCACAGAAGCATGCATGATCATATACACAATCTGCTGCCATTGGCATCTCATTTGAATATTGAAAGTGAGTGGAGCTTGGTTTGTGGGAAGAGTATCATTGTTTATTTTTCCATTCCCAATTTAACCCCTACTTGGCCACCAACCCTGCCTAATGCTACCTGAGGGTGTCCAAAGTAGCTGCTCGTACAAGAATCAACATTAAACTCAAAATCATCAGTAAGGAACATACAAGGGGAGCAGGCCTTGGGAGAGAAATGGCAGGAAGTTGGATGAGGAAGCAAGAATCTATTTCAAAGTAAATAAAGGTTCCTTTTAAGAAAGGGAGATCCACCAACCAAACTGGATGCATCAGTTTTAAGTCTATTGTGAAAAAATGCTTCTTCTCTTCCTTTTTATTCATGGATCTTTTGCTAGAATAGCAGTGAATAAACATTTGAAAATGGAAAAGCAAAAAGTTTGTGTCTCTCATCAACAGAAGTAGACCAATAAACAATATTACCTCACCCACTGGGTCTCTGTCATACATCATTCTTATTCAAGAATACAGGTACACCATTCAGGATGTTATTTTAAAACAAGAATGGGGGTACTAATTGTGAAGTCACTCTTCATTAGAGGAGTCTAGGATTACCTTTACAATTACTACAATAAGGATGCAGAGTACAAGCAAATGACTCTTTAGGAAGAATTTAAATTTGATTAGAGACTTGACAATGCTCTTCAGCTAAACGCCCCCACATCACTTAATGCCACTTTTTCTTTCTACTCAATCCCAAAATGAGATGATTGTCCCAGTAGCAGCACGTATTATTAATTAAATTGTGAAAGTCACCAAGAGGCAAATTATAATTTGATTGTAGTAGTTTATACCTGGGATATCTCCTTTCAGAAACAGTTGAGCATTGGCATTATGTCCATGTACATAATGGTAGAAAAAAATTTAAATTGGGTTAATGTTGATAAATGTAACACATCGGGTCAGATTTGGAAAGTAAAGGAGATACAAGTAGAGGTAAAAAGTTCCATCCATGTGAATCATAGTGAACTGAATATCTACACTAAATATGAACAGGCATGCCAGCTGTCTCCATAGAGCCCCCATTCCCGATGTGGGAATTGTACATGCCCATGGGCTCCGCTAGACTCCTTCTTGATGCGGGATTTCAAATAGTGGCAGTCACCCCAAACACCTCCATCCTCTGGAATCAGAGTTATCTGTAGATGTGTGACCCTTCCTCTCTTACATTTTCTGTCTTACATTTAAATGATCAGTACTGTGCACCTGAGTTAATGCTTCACACACATGAATGGAGCAGCTCACACCTACTGCTGGAAGTATAGCTCGAGGCTCTCTGAAGACTCATCTCTGTACTGGTTACATTCTAATCATTTTTGAAGTTTTCTCAACAACCATGACAGTTAGAAACTTACTTTTTTCTAAATGAAAGTTGAGGTTCTGGAGAACAATACAGTAGCTTCAGAGGTGCTAGTGGAGCATAGTAGCTGTTTTCAAGCCCTGGTTATTCAAAGCTGTTTTTCCAAGATTATACTGAAAACATTTGACATTTTGTTACTAAAATCACAGGTCTATGCAGTGGTTCTCAACCATTTCATGCTGCTGACCATTTCTTCATATAAAAGTAAAGAGCTCTGCTCATAGGCCATAGCCTCCTAATTTACACCTGCCCAATAATAGTAATGTAATTTAGCATTAGTTTAGTTAAGACAGAAGATGAAAACAAACTTTCCTTAATGGGATGGATACAGTTGCATGGTTATATTGCCTCATTTTGTATGTGTATCCTCTCACTTTACCTGCAGCTTGTTGGCCATTAATTTGATCACAACTCAATATTCATCACAGAAACATTTGATCAAAAAACCTAGACAACCTCTGTGCTAAGAACAGAAGCTTAAAAAAATCCACTGGTTAAACAAGCTTTTGGAAACCGTAGGAGTCTTGCACTCTTACAAATGCAAAAAATGCAACTGCTTCAAGACTGACATCTAGTACACCGATACAACACAGGCTTCTCTGTAGACCGCTGGAAGTACTCTGCACACCACCAGTCTGCAGACATTCAAAACTTTGCAAGAATGGTCATCCTTTAGCTATCTACGTGCAAACAGTGGAGAAGAGTAATTGTTGAGGTATTTCAGATGTGCAGGAGTTCATACAACATTTGCCCTTGTTGTTTTCAACATCTGATGCACATATCGATACATACAAAACATGCATTTAGAAAAAACAGTCACATATGCTGTACTCAACATATTCCCTTCTCTATCTCTCATTGTGAGCAAAAAGTCTCGGGGCCTTATCATTAGAAAGAGGAGTCACACAGTTTTTTAACTGAGGCTACGGCTACGCTAGAGAGCTTACCGTGGCGCAGCTGCACTAATGCAGTTGTGCCACTGTAAGCACTCTAACATAGCTGCTCTAAGTCCCCGGGAGAGAACTGTCCCATTGGCTTAACTACTCCAGCCCCTGCGAGCAGCAGCAGTAGCTATGTCAACGGGAAAAGCTCTCCCACCAACACAGCGCTGTCCAAACCGGCGCTTATGCTGGTGTAACTTACATCTCTCAGGGGCATGGTTTATTCAAACCTCTGAGCGCCATAAATTGTGCACTACAGCTTATATCAGCATAACCCCTTTGTCTGGTTTGATATCATACTGGGATAGCTAAGGGCCTCCACAAACCCAAAGGAAACAAAAGCTGGTTTTGAAGCTGTTGTAAAATATTTCATGAATATATCAGTTGTACTCAATGGAATATAATTAAAAGATCATTGGTAAACTATGCAACCGTTTCCCTGACTGCATACCTGTTTAAAACGGCATAATTATGTTACCATCCTGTTCCATTTCCTGGGTAATTACTTGAAAACAGGACTCAATTCTCTCTTTTCTGAGATGTATTGCCATGGTTCCTGACATTCTGGTAGAGTGCTCACTTCCCCCAAAATGGACATGCCCTCACTTTCCTAAATCCTATTGTCCTATGCCCCAGCAGTTATTGCTTTGTTTTATTTCCATATTTTTCTCCCTTTCTACTTTGTTCTTTTTCACCAGAAAAGCTTGCAGGGAGAGAAAGCAGGGGCCATTAGTAAAAAAACACCACACACATACACACCCTCATCACGCAGGTTAGATAGGTGTGTCACACCTATAATCTTACTAGCGTGTCACACCTATAGTATTTTAACCTCAGACATCATTTAGACATTTCTCAGTTTTAGTGCCAACCTGCCCTGCCTCTGTGTGTATTGTTCCTACAGTGTTCAGAAAACTGTGAAGAGGTAGGCTCTTGATGAGATATTAAAGACTGGATGTGCTAAACAAATCTCTTTCTTCATATCCTCCCTTATCACACAGTTCGCCACATTCAGTGAAGCAAGTTAGTGAATGCAGTGTAAGCATTATTACATATTCACATTCAGGAAAGACATTGATGGAAGCAGTTTTGTAAGCAAAAACAGGAAGAAAAAACCCCCCCACAGAGATGATGTTATATGCTATAACTTTATTGTGTGAGCATTGTTGAAAACTTTTATTGCCCTTTTCAGAAAAGGGTGATTGAACATGTTAACAGTAGTTGGATTCTTGGGCAACGTATTAAATCTATGCAGGGATCATTTCCACATAGAATGGTGATTCTTGCTGAAACTTAGCCAGGAGGCCAGCCCAACTGACGTCCACCAAGAACATGGAGATGTACATGATAGACAGATTGCCCACCGTCTGGCCCTTCATTCACGACCATTCGGTATCCCTTGGTCAGGCCCAATTCAGCAGCACACTTCTTGCCAACAATCATTAAATGCCCAAGAAGCTGAAAGGATTAAAAGGGAAGGGAGAGAGAGAAAAATCAACCACAAAAACAATTGTGAGTAATTTGAAGAACAATAAGTTTATCAGTTATGTGGAACAACTGGTAAAAAAAATCCTCCAAGTAAATTTTAAAAACTACAGTGAAATGAAATTGCATATAAGATCAAGAATCTTATTTATAAAATGTCTTTAAAAAAGTCGGGGGGGGGGGGGGGGTGGAGGCGGAGGCAAGTTCCAGCCAATGGAAGTCACAGCCAGCCAGCACCTCTCAGGATTAGGCCCTTTTCATTCCTTAGGCAATGAAGAAAAATCCAATTAAAAAGAAAGTTGACTTATCTAGTATATGTTCACAAAGACTTGGGGCCCGATTTTCAAGACAGATGAGACCTTCTAGTTCTTATCATTTCAGGCACCTCTTGCCAACCCTAACAATTCACTCCAATACAAGATGCCACAAACCCTTATTTTCCATACTAGAACAAGTATTATCTAGTGTAGAACAGAAGGATGGACATTAGAATATATTTCAAAACAAAAGCAATATTTCTGTACTGGAGACATGCATTTCTAAAGCTACATAATATTTTTCGTTGACTATTAGTTATTTGTACTGCAATAGCAACCAAGATACAATAGATGCTGTTCAAATTCCTAAAAAGGAGAAAGTGGCATTCTAGCAACTACAAAAGTTAAAAAGAAGAAATGAAAAGTTACTGCCCTAATGAGACTACAATCTATGCCCACTGTAAGTTACGAAATGTAGTGCTGAGCCAGGGTTCCAGAAAAGGTGATTCTGCCTGTAGCTCTTTATAGTGCGAAAGGGGTCAAGAACAAAAAACATTCTGATCAAGTGTCAGTTAACTTCCTAATACTAAATACACAGCACTCTCATGATTCACCTGAACAAATTTCACATTTGGACTTCCATTTCTTTGGATTTCTTTCATTTTAAAATAAAGTCACTCCTACCCCAATACACCACTTTAAGCATTAACAATCAAGCTGTTTTATCACAAGCATTAGAACAAGTTATCTAGGCAGGTTGTGGAATTACTATCATTGGAGGTTTTAAAGAACAGGTTAGACAAACACCTGTTGGGAAGATCCTGATAATGTTTAATTCTGCCTGAGTGCAGGGGACTAGATTAGATGATCTATTGAGGTCCCTTCCAGTCTTACACTTCTGTGATTCTATGGTATTATAATGGCCCACCAGGAGATTGAGAAGGCATTTCTCTAGCTGAGTGACTAACAATTCAGAATGGAAAGTTACACCTGATGCCAATGCAAAGCTGATAATATTCCTCTACTGTTTCTCCTTTCATTGCACATATCTCCATTCCAAGGTGTTGTTTGTTTTTTATTTTTAGGCAGACTTGTACCAACTTCCACCAGCTCAACATTGTAATAACTTATTCAACAAAATGTGTGGCAGAACCGATTACAGGGTACATCTGCCAGTGAAGGTTTTATAGTCCTACGTCAGGTGGTCTCAGAGCAGCCAATGAATTATTAAGCATGCCGCTGCATCTTGTGAGTGTGTTTTGGTCATTTAATATTTTAACTTTCAGAGCTTTTGTTTTAAAGCTATGTTGTAATAACATTTAAACTTGGCATTAAAGCACCACAGGCATGCACTGCACCTTTCAGGCAGAAAATAAAACAAGATTCCTGCCTTAAAAAACCTAATAGTTTTCATATGTTATAATGGCAGATTCAGTGTAGATAGAATTTATATGTAGTATAATGTAATAAACTTCACAATACTTACAGATTCATCTGAATCTTCGGCTTCAGATAATTGGACAATAGGCTTCTTAGGAACCACTAGGAAATGCGTTGGAGCTTGGGGTGAAATGTCATGGAACGCAAGGCACTGGAGAAAGAAATGATTAAGAGCTGAAGCACTAACTTTTTAGATGAAAATAAGCCCCATATATAAATCTGAACATCTCATTACTACCCACACCCCTACTGGTACATACTGAATTTGAGATGGTAACTTCAATAACTTTCCAAAATTAGCACTGGTTATTTGATATCCCTTAAAATGTAGTTAGCAATAAGACGAAAACTTTAACTCAAATTCACACAAAATGCCCACATACAGAGGCCTACAAAGAACAGTTTTTAGTATGAACCAAGAACATTGGTTAGTTTATTTTCAGGAATTACTTACAACTATTTCTAAAGCATTCTAAATAATAAAAAGCAAATTTTCAGCAATGAACTTTGCAATTTATTCTTTTCACGGCTGTACCTAATAACTAGTAGAATTAGTTATGTACATTCATATCAAAGAGCAAATATATCACTACAATTTGCTACTATTCTACACAATTTTAAAGACTATTATAACAGATATCACATGAATGGAAGTAGTGTCACTGAAACATAGATGACATCTTTATTTTCTTTGGAACTGCAATCCCGCATCAGTCCAGTATCCTATGTGTCATCAGAAAATGACAGATCCTTCAGAGGAACAGACTCCACAGTGGACTTACAAAATAACCCTACCTAGAGAAGCTTTTTCTTAAGCCTTTAGGGTATGTTTTACCTAGTAGCTGGCAGAGTGCTTCCCAGGATGGGTAGACAGCCATATGCTAGCTCTGTCTGAGCTAGTGCACTAAAAATAGCAGTGCAGCTGCAGCAGCTCAGACTAGCTTTCTGAGTATGTACCAGGCTGCACTGTACTCAGGTGGCTTCAGACGAGGCTCGTAAGTGAAAAACAGGTTCAAGTATCACACTGAAATGTAAGTACAATATTTATAAAATGAATCAATTGGAAAATAATTATATGGTAAAAATGAGAAAGTAAATATTTTTCAGTAATAGTGCGCTGTGACACTTTTGTATTTTTATGTCTGATTTTGTAAGCAAGTAGTTATTAAATGAAGTGAAATTTGGGGTACGAAAGATAAATCAGACTCTTGAAAGGGGTTCAGTACTCTGGAAAGGTTGAAAACCACTGAATTAGCTGATTACACTGAAACATCCTTTAATCCTGCAAGGGCAGTTTTAATTCCCTAAAAGTTATAACAAGTTTCCTCTTTTTATCACGTAAGAGATGATAATCACATAATTACTTAAGCGTCCCAAAGTGTTTTAAGACTGGAAACTGGATTTCTCCCTATTTCTCATGCTGGGTTATTTATTGTCAACTCACCTGGCAAATTGAAAAGCAGACTCATTTTACTATACTGACTCCAGCAATATATCCTCTACAGTTTATCATGATTAGAGGCAAAGTTTCTTGAAACTTTCACATGGACAAAGAGAAAGAAATACACTTATATACACATCTTGGTTGCAAAGCAGCAGCACAGAAATTGTTTTAGAAACTACTTCAAAACCATTTAGTGTTCTAGAATGAACTTTCCCTTCAACAGCTGTGATATTATCCTGACCTATTAAGATATTGGCTCTTCAACTGTCATTAGCTATAAGAGTCATACAAATGGTATATTTTTCCAATAAGAACCCATCTTCTGCATTGCATTTATACGGGACCTGATTTTCACAAGCAAAGAGCAACCACAGCTTGCAATGATTTCAATGTTCAGTGTCAACCTGAGGTGGATCCAGTCAGATTCAAACTGCTAGATATAAGAACTGGATTATTATGTTGCTCTAGTAAATATGCAACTTTTCCTAACTTCAGGAATCAAAATCAGGAGGCATGCCATCAAATATTAGCCAGATCCAACAGGTACCAGTGCCAAATTAGGATTTTGGTAGCTTTCTCATAGCAAGATGGCTGCCTATTTTAATGGTACAAATTCTGGATTTGTGGCCAAAATATGGCATGATCCAGATGCCAGATCAGAGTTCATGCAATGCTGCTGCAGACAGACACACCTATGTCTTGATTTTTAAAATACAAGAGTGGTTAAACATGTTCTCTGTTTAGACAGTAGAATTTAGATAATTGAAGCTCAATAATCCAGTGTTGGATCCACGTGTTGGCAGTACTACCATGCCAGGATAAACTGTTGTCTTGCAGGGTCTGTTGGGTTGTTATGGGTTTTTTTGTTTGTTTGTTTTTGCTAAAGGAGGAGCAGCTAAATTTATTCTTTAATAGTTAAGCAATGCAATCTACTAGGGGGAGGGCAAAATGGCTGGATCACACAAGATCCAGGGAACAGACGCAACTATTTATTGCACTACTTGTATCAGCTAGGATCCATTAAGGTCCAGAAGGTTTTTGTTTCAGATGGCCCGCTACACTTCTCTATTTATGCTCTGGAGAGGGAGCTGTGGTGACCAAAAATAAGCGGTCCGTGATCCAGGGTTTGGCAGCAGCGCTGCACCAACAGGGAAGCCGTGCAACTTGGAGGGATGGGATCAAAACCAGGCTTCCCTTTTCCCATAAATGATTATTATAAAAGATGCGGCTGTTAGCGTAGCAACAGCGCCGCGACGAGCTGGGGGGATCGCAGCAGTTTTTAGCCCACTGCCCCAGCGGGGAGGCCGAAGAACAGCGAGCTCTGGCATGCACCACAGAGCAATTGTGCCGTTCATGCCTTTAGCTCGCGTTTTCTCTCCTCCCGCAGCGAGCCCTGCAGTTACAGCTCCCGCCACAGGAACGCACATGGACCCCCAGCCTGTCCGTGACAGCCCGGTGAGCGCCACCGCCCAGCACCCCGCGTGCAACGCCGGGCGCCCCCACCGCGCCCCCGGGGAGCTGCTGCCGCCAGAGGAGGGCACCACGTAGCAGCCGCCTCCCGCCCATGCAAGCGCGGGCGCCCGCAGCCGTTGCTGCCGCCTGCCCCGAGCGCGGCGCACGCAGCCCCCACCTGCTCGTCCTCGAAGATGATTTTGGCCGGGATCTCCTTGCGGATGATCTTCCCGAAGATGGTTTCGCCTCCGGGCCGGGCGGCCTGCGCCTTACGGATCTCGTCCGCCATCGCTGCCGGCTCGGCTCAGCCCCCTGCGTGCTGAGCCCGCCCGCCCGCGCGCGCACTGGCGTGGGGGTGACCTGCCCCCTGGGAGGGCTCCGCCGGCTTCAGCCCACGGCATTGGTGCTCTCGCCTGCCCATCAACCTGTCCCCGCCCTGTTGGGCACGGAGTTAAAGGGACAGGCGGGGGCTTCTTGCCTTGCTGCTGCGCTCTGTCATTGCCATTAAACATTGTCCGGTGAAATCGGCCCCCAAGTGTAGGGGCTGGTTCTGCAGACATTTACTCCCATTTGTGATGGGGCGGGACTGATCCCGTGAGTAGTTATTCACATTGCAGGGTCAGGTCTTAGGTTGTCTTAAAATAAGCTTTCGCCAAACAAATGTGAATAGTTCCGATACTTTGTTACGCCGGTGGTTCCTGGTGGGTTTGGGGTTGTCAGTGTGTTTTTTTAACCAGAAGTGGCCCATTCATTCTGTGACAAGGCAAGGGAACTGCATATTTAATTGTAGCCCATGGATTATGTGCTGCTTTTCAATCTACAGTGCCACTGCCACTGGTATCAATGGGAGGAGAGCAAAAGTAGAATATGGAAAGGCCCCACTCCTGAATCTGACTCTATGGCAGTGGATCCCTGTGCTCATACAGACCCCCCACTGATGTAATTGACTTCAGTGATTATTCACAGGAGTAAAGCAGACATGGTTTATCCCAGGAGTAAAGCAGACATGGTTTATCCCAAAAGCTCTCACCCTAGGAATCAGCACACAAACTGAGAGGCCTGGCCACGTATTGTTCTGTGGAATGTAGAGGGAAGATCTGGTAGTTTCTGGAGCTCCTGCTCAATAGAAGTAAATGGATGGTTTATCTGCATATCTATGGAGCAACTGAGCCTACCCAACTGCCCTTGCACTGCCCCCAAAACTTCCCTGCATGTCCATAACTGCAAAATATATCCGTCCTCTGTGCACACTTCCTCTTGCTAAGCAGACTCACAGCAGTTCTGCCTGTTCTGAGCAGGGTAAGGCCATATGTATGCTACAGAGTTAAGTCAATTTAAGTTTTGTCAATGACGGTAAGTTGTTTTAATAGCATCGGTGGATATATTCACACGACGCTCCTTGTGTCGACTGAGCACATCCACAGTCACTGCATCGGCTATTTGAATCAGAGAGGCTTTGAAAGAGCATTTTGACATTTTGAGCTCCGAAGAAGTGGGCTGTAGCCCACGAAAGCTTATGCTCAAATAAATTTGTTAGTCTCTAAGGTGCCACAAGTACTCCTGTTCTTTTTGACAATGATTGCCAGTCATGTGTCTGTATGTGGTGCATTTGGCAAGGCAATATTTAGTTGCCACCATAAAGAACTTGCTTCTTGAGTGTTAATTGTAAGGAGCAAATAGTCCTACCTATAGCCAATGTTAAGACTGAGCGATGTATGTATGTATGTATTTCACAAATTAAGATTTATTTTATTTCAAAGACTCAAGTTTAATAACAGAATCAAACACAAACTTTTGGTCAAACAGGGGACATGACAAAGAAGAACAGTCTCGCAGTTAGGGCTCTCGCAGCTGGATGTAACTCCAACTTTCATTGCAAAACCAGTCCCCAGGCGTGGAGTGCACGACAGAGCTTTCTACCTCTCAGTCACTGATCTGTATCTAGTGCAGTTGCTAGCACCCCATAATTGCTATCATTTTATGATTGTTTGATGATCCATGAGCTGTCAGTCTCACTTCTCTTTCTAGTGGAGAGGTGTCCACATAATAAAAACCAGCCCCATGACAATTGGTATTAACTGATTTTATAAGCCCCAATCTGGCAACTGGCTCTGCATGGGCAAACTCCTGTGCTTGCACAAACCCAAACTCCTGGAGGCATGTGGTTAGGGGAGAAATGTAGCTTTCTAACCCTCATACTTTCAGAGGGCAGCCTCAGCCTGGCTACACCCAACAGCCACGATGTTTAAATCTCATGGGTTTGTTTTGTTTTGTTTTTGGCAATTTCATGCTGGGCCCCTCCTGCTGCCGCCTAGGGGGTTGGAGTTGGGTAGCCAGGGCATCCCTGACACAGCGCTGCGGGGGCCCAGACTCTGCCTTGCACGTGTTAGTAGGGCAGCCCCCAACCCCCAGGGCCTGAACAGAGAGCCCAGCAGCACCACGCGCGTAAGGCACCCTAGGTACCCATAGGCTGGAACAGGGGAAACTTATTAGCCAATCACGTTTCTTTCTCCTTATTGCAGCCTAGCTACACCCTCTAGTTTCCCCGCTCTCACGGCTCCGGGGGCACCGTCCTGTCCGGAACCAGTGTTCAAGGGACACGGCTCTATCGGGCACAAATGGCCGCTGCACCCGGAAGTAGCCTTGCCGCCACTAGTGGAGCGCAGGGAAAAGTTCGGCGCAGGCACGTCCAGTAACGTTCCCTAGGGGAGGCGCTGAGACGCTACCGGGGCTGGAATGTGACCTTCCGATTGGCTCCGCATGAGCGTGGTTCCGCCGGCCTGCTGCGTGTGGCGGGGAAGCTGCTGTGGCGATGGGGAGTCGGGCGGAGGTGAGTGAGCGCGCATGCGCGATGCCCCGCTTGCTGAGCATGAGCACAGTCCGTGACAGACTGCGTAGGGCAGGGTCTGGCTGCGGCGAGCCCAGAAGCGGGCTTGGGGCCGTTTTATGCCCCGCCCCACAAGGATTGGCGAGGCCCGTGATCTTCCCTCGCCCTACGTACCTGCGGCCTCCAGCGCACTGCGAGGATGGGGGACCTTGGGGCAGGGCGGGGTCCTGAACTTGATTTCTCAAGCCTGCCTTCAGATCACCGACTCCCCATGCTGGAGAAGTTGTGGGTGCTGCAGGTGCCGCGGGCTGCACCAGTGCTGCTTATCCTGTGCCTACAAGCCTGAGGCCTTGTCTACACTACAACTTAAGTCAACATAACTTATGTCACTCTGGGGTGTAACCGCCCCGCCCCCCATCAACATAACTTACATCGACTTAATGCAGTGTCTATACAGTGCTATGTCAGAGGGTGACGCTTTCCTGTTGACTTAGCTTCTGCCGCTCGTTGAGACGGATTCATTATGTTGATGGGAGAGCGCTCTCCCATTGATTTACCACATCTTCACCAGAGCTGCTAACTTGATGCCGCTGTATCAATCGCAGCAGCGCCGATTTAGTGAGGAAGACAAGCCCTGAGACTTGGGCTGTTGGGAGATGGCAGAGGCCCTCAGGTCTCTCTCACTCATTTCCTGACTCTTGGTGCAGCCTTGGCTTCAGCAGTCACAGTTAGTGAAATGGCATCATATAAGCTAAAAGAAATATAGACAGGTGGGACCAAATCTTTGAGTAACTCTGTGCACACATACACACATATGAAAAACAACACCGCTGTTTTCAGAATTCATTTAAAGTGAATTAAAATTCAGGATATTTTTGAATGGGAGAGAGAATCGTGGTGTGGGGGGAAAGGAAGTCAAGACACACATCTCAGCCTTTTCTGTAATCTGTTATGTGTCAGCCATGAAAGTGACATCAGAAAAAATAGAGAAAATATATAAAGATAGGTCCTGCCTTGATGAGCTGGAATTAATATAGTTCCTTTTCTTGTGAAAGTATTTAAAGAAGGGATATATTTTCCTTTTGTTGTTTTTAAATTATTTGGCATATTTTATTAAATGACAGACAGAAGTCAGGAAGGTGCAAGGCTGAGGCCAATTGAAGGAAAATCAACAAACTACTTTCTTTTGTACTGTACATAAGAACAGCCATACTGGGACAGACCAAAGGTCCATCTAGCCCTGTATCCTGTCTTCCAACAGTGGCCAGTGCCAGGTGCCCAATAGGGAATGAACAGAAGAGGAAATCATCAAGTGATCCATCCCCTGTCACCCATTCCCAGCTTCTGGCAAACACGGTCCATCAATGATGGACCTATCGTCCATGAATTTATCTAGGTTTTTTGTTTTTTTTTAACCTTATTATAGTCTTGGCCTTCACAATGTTCTCTGGCAAAGAGTTCCACAGGTTGACTGTGCATTGTGTGAAAAAATACTTCCTTTTGTTTGTCTTAAACCTTCTGCCTTTTAATTTCATTTGATGACCCTTAGTTCTTGTGTTATGAGAAGGAGTAAATAACACTTCCTTATTTAAGAACATAAGAATGGCCATACTGGGTCAGACCAAAGGTCCATCCAGCCCTGTATCCTGTCTACCGCCAGTGGCCAATGCTAGGTACCCCAGAGGGAGTGAACCTAACAGGTAATGATCAAGTGATCTCTCTCCTGCCATCCATCTCCACCCTCTGACAGAGGCTAGGGACACCATTCCTTACTGATCCTGGCTAATAGCCATTAATGGGCTTAACCTCCATGAATTTATCTAGTTCTCTTTTAAACCCTGTTATAGTCCTAGCCTTCACAACCTCCTCAAGCAAGGAATTCCACAGGTTGACTGTGTGCTGTGTGAAAAAGAACTTCCTTTTATTTGTTTTAAACCTGCTGCCCATTAATTTCATTTGGTGGCCCCTAGTTCTTATATTATGGGAACAAGTAAATAACTTTTCCTAATTCACTTTCTCCACACCATTCATGATTTTATATACCTGTATCATATCCCCCCTTAGTCTCCTCTTTTCCAAGCCAAAAAGTCCTAGCCTCTTTAATCTCTCCACATATGGGACTAGTTCCAAACCCCTAATCATTTTAGTTGCCCTTTCTCTGAACCTTTTCTAATGCCAGTTTATCTTTTTTGAGATGAGACCACATCTCTACTCAGTATTCAAGATGTGGGCATACCATGGATTTATATAAGGGCAATAAGATAGTCTCCGTCTTATTCCTATCCCCTTTTTAATGATTCTTAACATCCTGTTTGCTTTTTTGACTGCCGCTGCACACTGCGTGGACGTCTTCAGAGAACTATCCAAGATCTCTTTCCTGATTAGTTGTAGCTAAATTAGCCCCCATCATATTGTATGTATCGTAGGGGTTATTTTTCCCAATGTGCATTACTTTACATCCACATTAAATTTCATTTGACATTTTGTTGCCCAATCACTTAGTTTTGTGAGATCTTTTTGAAATTCTTCACAGTCTGCTTTGGTCTTAACTATCTTGAGCAGTTTAGTATCATCTGCAAACTTTGCCACCTCACTGTTTACCCCTTTCTCCAGATCATTTATGAATAAGTTGAATAGGATTGGTCCTTGGACTGACCCTTGGGGGAACACCACTAGTTACCCCTCTCCATTCTGAAAATTTACCATTTATTCCTACCCTTTGTTCCCCGTCTTTTAACCAGTTCTCAATCCATGAAAGGATTTTCCCTCTTATCCCATGACAGCTTAATTTACATAAGAGCCTTTGGTGAGGGACCTTGTCATAGGCTTTCTGGAAATCTAAGTACTCTATGTCCACTGGATCCCCCTTGTCCACGTGTTTGTTAACCCCTTCAAAGAACTCTGATAGATTAGTAAGACATGATTTCCCTTTACAGAAACAATGTTGACTTTTTCCCAACAATTTATGTTCTTCTTTGTGTCTGACAATTTTACTCTTTACTATGGTTTCAAATAATTTGCCAGATACTGACGTTAGACTTACCGGTCTGTAATTGCCGGGATCACCTCTAGAGCCCTTTTTAAATATTGGTGTTACATTAGCTATCTTCCAGTCATTGGGTACAGAAGCTGATTTAAAGGACAGGTTACAAACCATAGTTAATAGTGCCGCAATTTCCCATTTGAGTTCTTTCAGAACTCTTGGGTGAATGCCATCTGGTCCCAGTGACTTGTTACTGTTAAAAACAACAAAGAGTCTGGTGGCACCTTAAAGACTAACAGATTTATTTGGGCATAAGCTTTCGTGAGTAAAAAACTTCCGAAGAAGTGAGGTTTTTACTCACGAAAGCTTATGCCCAAATAAATCTGTTAGTCTTTAAGGTGCCACCAGACTCTTTGTTGTTTTTGTAGATACAGACTAACACGGCTACCCCCTGATATTTGTTACTGTTAAGTTTATCAATTAATTCCAAAACCTTCTCTAGTGACACTTCAATCTGTGACAAGTCCTCAGATTTGTCACCTATGGAGGACGGTTCAGGTTTGGGAATCTCCCTAACATCCTCAGCCATGAAGACTGAAGCAAAGATTTAATTTAGTTTCTCCGCAATGACTTTATCGTCTTTAAGTGCTCCTTTTGTATCTCGATCATCCAGGGGCCCTACTGGCTGTTTAGCAGGCTTCCTGCTTCTGATGTACTTAAAAAACATTTTGTTATTACCTTTTGAGGTTTTGGCTAGCTGTTCTTCAGACTCCTTTTTGGCTATTCTTATTACATTTTTACACTTAATTTGGCAGTGTTTATGCTCCTTTCTATTTACCTCACCAGGATTTGACTTCCACTTTTTAAAAGATGCCTTTTATCTCTCACTGCTTCTTTTACATGGTTGTTAAGCCACGGTGGCTCTTTGTTAGTTCTTTTACTGTGTTTTTTAATTTGGGGTATACATTTAAGTTGGGCCTCTATTATGGTGTCTTTAAAAAGTGTTCATGCAGCTTGCAGGGATTTCACTTTAGTCACTATACCTTTTAATTTCTGTTTAACTAACCTCCTCATTTTTTGCATAGTTCCCCTTTCTGAAATTAAATGCCAGTGTTGGGCTGTTGAGGTGTTCTTCCCACCACATGAATGTTTAATGTTATTATATTATGGTCACTATTTCCAAGCGATCCTGTTATAGTTACCTCTTGGACCAGATCCTGTGCTCCACTCAGGACTAAATCGAGAATTGTCTCTCCCCTTGTGGGTTCCTGTACCAGCTGCTCCAAGAAGGAGTCATTTAAAGTATCGAGAAATTTTATCTCTGCATTTTGTCCTGAGGTGACATGTACCCAGTCAATATGGGGATAATTGAAAGCCCCCACTATTATTGAGTTCTTTATTTTGATAGCCTCTCTAATCTCCCTTAGCATTTCATCGTCCTATCACTGTCCTGGTCAAGTGGTCGATAATAGATCCCTTCTGTTATATTTTTATTAAAGGATGGAATTACTATTCATAGAGATTCTACGGAACATATCGATTCATTTAAGATTTTTACTTCATTTGATTCTACATTTTCTTTCACATATAGTGCCACTCCACGCCCCCCCCCCCCAACCTGTTATGTCCTTCCGATATATTTTGTACCCCGGAATGATTGTGTCCCATTGATTGTCCCCGCTCCACCAGGTGTGATGCCTCTTATATCAACATCCTCCTTTAACACAAGACACTCTAGTTCACTCATTTTATTATTTAGACTTCTAGAATTTGTGTACAAGCACTTTAAAAACTTGTCACTGTTTATTTGTCTGCCCTTTTCTGATGTGTCATTCTTTTTTATGTGACTGTTTTCTCGTCTGATCTGGCCCATACTATGTTCTCTTCCATCCTCTCCTCCTGACTAAAACCTAGAGAATCTCTATCAATAGACTCTCCTCTAAGAGAAGTCTCTGTCCGATCCACATGCTCCACTGCAGCAATCAGCTTTCCCCCATCTCTTAGTTTAAAAACTGCTCTGCAACCTTTTTAATGTTAAGTACCAGCAGTCTGGATCCACTTTGGTTTAGGTGGAGCCCATCCTTTGCATTTGCCTTCTCCACACGAGTCCTGATTTTATAGACTTCTATCATATCCCCCCTTAGTCGACTCTTTTCCAAGCTGAAAAGTCCCAGTCTTATTAATCTCTCCTCAGATTAATATGGCAGCTGTTCTGTACCCCTAATAATTTTTGTTGCCTTTTTCTGAACCTTTTCTAATTCCAATATAACTTTCTTTGAGATGGAGCGACCACATCTGCTTTCAGTAGTCAAGATGTGGGTGTACCATGGATTTATATGCAGGCAATATGATATTTTCGGTCTTCTTATCTATCCATTTATTAATGATTCCCAACATTCTGTTAGCTTTTTTGACTGCCGCTGCACATTGAGTGGATGTTTTCAGAGAACTGTTCACAATGACTCCAAGATCTTTCTTGAATGGTAATAATTAATTTAGATCCCATCATTTTATATGTATAGTTGGAACTATGTTTTCCAATGTGCATTACTTTGCATTTATCAACATTGATAAATGCAACTGTAGACCAGAATGCTAAAGACACTAGGGTGCAGAATATGCTGTGGAAACTTCAACATCATAGAACAAACAAGACCTGAGTTTTTAGCATTTCATTTGAAAAGTCTACGTGCACATAAACTGCGTGGTGCTCAGTTTACTCAGGATTACATTGCTGTGGCATTTACAAACTAAACATAAATGTAAATCCGACAGGCAGTGATTTTGGAGAGTGTAGAGTTTGAAGGGATTTTTGCTTACATTTAATGGGTGAGTAACATTTTTACTGACATGGGCTAGCACTTCTGGTCTCAAGAGAAGAATTATTTTTAAGACAGAGAGGACACTAGGTACAGTAGTGCAAAGTGAGTGTTCAGGTGCAATGGCCAGTATTTAAAAAGGCATAAAGGTGGGAATCAGAGGATTATAAAGAGGCAGTGAGTGAGGATTTATTGGCAGAATGGAAGAGGGGCTGAGAGGGAGTAGAAAAACAAGAGCAGAGAAGTAGAAGTTTATCTACCTTGGAAGAATGAAGGGTTGACTTGACTTTTCTGGGATTTGAACCCTTCATTTTAGAAAATATAGTATTTCAAATACTTCAACAACTAAGGTCTTTAGGTCATCTGTGCAGTATCAAGAACATTATCAACACTCAGTAAATAATAAACAGTAATAACAAACCTTCTGTTCCATACCACATCTCCCTCCATCTCTGTAACTATGTCTGATTCAAGGTGGTGATTTATTTGTGGAATTTCCCCAACGGGGTTGACACAAAGGTCTCCAAGCTATAGATTGAGGTACTAAATGTTGAAATCTACATGACAAATAAGATAAGAGAAAAATATATAAAGGGATGACAATATATTACTTGCTTGAGAAAATGTTAACCCAGAGAAGAGACAGTTTGATGGAAATACTGGGGGAACAGTTCATTTGGTTTCACCTCCTATATATCACTGACTCAAAATTCTATGTGATTCTAATAAGACTCTGTTTTGAAGATAGTAAGCTCATTTGTGTGGTAGAAAGCAGTGCTGATGCTATGTAATTTTATCTCAAAAATTTTTAAAAATGTATAGCCTAGAGAAACAATAAACCACAAGCCAAATTTTAAATGTCTCATTTTATGCCAATTCAGATATGTGACTTTCCCCCTCCCTCCAATTTTAGTCAGATGTGTTCTTGCCAGGCCTTAAGGGACACCATGATTAAAGATGAGCAAAGTAATCATAACTATTAACTATGACTTATTAAAGAAAGGAAAAAGAGAGAGACAAATCAAGCAGTAAATAATGGTTACTTCAGACACAATCTCTACTGTATATCTCTTAGTGGAGAGTTTTTATCAGTAGCTAAAATAAAACCAAAGTAACCATAGAACTGGAAGGGACCTCAAGCGATCATCTAGTCCAGTCCCCTGCACTCAAGGCAAGACTAAGTATTATCTAGACCATCCCTGATAGGTGTTTGTCCAACCTGATCTTAAAAATCCCCAATGATGGATATTCCACAACCTCCCTAGGCGATTTATTCCAGTGCTTAACCACTCTGACAGGAAGTTTTTCCTAATGTCCAACCTAAAGTGCCCTTGCTGCAATTTAAGCCCATTGCTTCTTGTCCTATCCTCGGCGGTTAAGAAGAATAATTTTTCTCCCTCCTCCTTGTAACAACCTTTTATGTAGTTGAAAACTGTTATCATGTCCTCTTTCAGTCTTCTCTTCTCCAGACTAAACAAACCCAATTTTTTCACTCTTCCCCCATAGATCATGTTTTCTAGACCTTTAATCATTTTTGTTGCTCTTCTCTGGACTTTCTCCAATTTGTCCACATCTTTCCTGAAATGTGGTGCCCAGAATTGGACATAATACTCCAGTTGAGGCCTAATCAGCGCAGAATAGAGCAGAAGAATTACTTCCCGTGTCTTGTTTACAATACTCCTGCTAATAGATCCCAGAATGATGTTTGCTTTTTTTTTTGCAACAGTGTTACACGGTTGACTTGTGATCCACTCTGACCCCCAGATCCCTTCTTACACATTTTGTATGTGTGCAACTGTGATTGTTTCTTCCTAAGTGAAGTGCTTTGCATTTGTCCTTATTGAATTTCATCCTATTTACTTCAGACCATTTCTCCAGTTTGTCCAGATCATTTTGAATTTTAATCTGATCCTCCAAAGCACTTACAACCCCTCCTAGCGTGTTATCGTCCATAAACTTTAAGTATACTCTCTATGCCATTATCTAAATCATTGGTATAATATAGATAAAATAAAACAGTGCATAGATGCTGTGCAGTGTATAGAAATGAAATTCCTTTGTCTAAGGGTTGGTGAATTCGTTTTGTTAGGGGTTTTTTGGTTTGTTTTGTTTTTTTTAAATTATGGATTACCTAATTGGACAGAGGTAAGTGATCTTAACTAAGTCCTGTGAAACTGAAGAAGGTTTTTAACTTAAAAGAAGCCATTCAAGGAGCAGACTTAACACAGGCAAATTAATTATTAAGAATCTTAAACTCAAAGCCCACACTTTCTCTGTTTATTACGGTTAACTTATGTCTCCTTTTCAGGAATAAATAGTCTATCTAAGCAACCTGGTGTTTAACAGGAAAGACTGTTATTACTTAAATTATAAAAGTATTTCCATATCCCCTTAAAATCACTTCAAGAAAATTGTAATTCTAATCCTTTGGCAGTGCTTTTGCAAACCAATAGTGTCAAAGTTAGGGTTACCATATTTTCAGCCTCCAAAAGGAGGACAGTCCACGGGCCCGGCCCCCAGCCCCGCCCCCTCCCCTGCTTCCCGCGAACATTTGATTCGCGGGAAGCCTGAAGCAGGTAAGGGAGGGTGTGGGGGGGGGGGAGGCGCGGCCCAGTCTGGCCCCCCCGGCCTCCAGCTTGGGTCGGCTCGGGCCCTGGGGTGCCGGCTCCGGGCACCCCCAGCCCACCCAGCGCTGCTGGTCCCCGGGCCCCCGGCCCGCTCAGCACCCCCCCGGCCCGGCCCCCTGGCACCGCCGGCACTCGGCGCCCCTGGCACCGCCGGTGCCCCCGGCGCTTGGCATTGCTGGCGCTTGGCCCCGCCGGCCCCAGACCCCACCGGCGCTCGGCCCCCCAGGCCCCGCCGGTCCCCGGCGCTCGGCCCCTGGCGCTCGGCCCCGCCGGCCCCAGGCCCCCCCCCCCCCCCCCCCCCTGCCCCCTCAC